>NW_011888854.1:3924151-3930010 GCF_000151845.1 Pteropus vampyrus
ATTTGAAATGTAATTTTTGTCTTTTCTAAAGCAAATCACATATTTTAAAACTTCTCTTACAGAAACATGGCATGTTCTTGATCAGGCTCTTTCTACATAAAGTTCTCCACAGATCCTACTTAATCTCTGCATTTGAAACACGACCTTCTTCTTAATTCCCTAAGTATGCAAAAATCTCCCTGACCAATCAAAACTAGCATCGCAACCCTAGGGGAAGGGCCATGACTGGCCTTACAGATGTGTAAAGTGCAGGAGTGGGAGTCCTCTCGTATTTCTATTTAATTTATTAGTCTGCTCTCTATGAACATTAGATAAATTCTGATAAATTAAGTGATTGCCTATATTGGCTCTCATCCCCTACCATATCTGGTAGGTTTCTTAGGGTTTTAAAAGGAGCTCATGTCACCGCTGGGCATATTGGTATGGCAGTGAGTCGATGTCATACTACATAGACCCCTGGGGTTATGAAGCAAGAACAAGTCAACTCCAGGAGATTAAGAAGTATCATTCAGAAAGGGAGTTCCTGGAGTATGCCTGAGCCCAGGCTGACAGTGAGCATGTGACCATGGAACATCAAGTGACTAGATAGCCAGAACTGAGCATCGTGAATTGAATCCTTTCAGATCCACCAACTCATAATGTCAGGTAGGCCCATCGCATTCTATAGTAAAATAAATATGCATTCTTGAGGTTCAGCATGCGGGTTCAGAGGGCACAAATAAGACACATGAACAGATGGGCAATATCCCTATAGTATTCAACACTTAGGCCCATCCATTAGGTCACACTCCTGAAAACACTTCAATGCCCATAGGGAAACATCTACTGTGGATGACCCACAAAAGAATCAAGTGGACATAAAGGTTTGGTCAAATGATGTCATCCAGACTCTGCCATTAGCTACTGTATCGCTGTTACCATGGGTACAAGAACAGAGTAGCAAAAATGGAACATACGGAGGTGAGAGATGGGCATGGCCGTGTGGTTCTCACTCACAATGCTCATCGAGTTCTCTGCTAAAGCTGAAAGTCCAATTTGTCAGTAACAGAGACCAATGTTGAACATCAATACAGACATATCCCTCACAGTGACAAACTGTTGACTCGCTGACAAGTTGAATACCATGATGCCTTCCCATCTTGGAAGGGGCAGAAATTAACATTGTTGGATAGCTGTATATATTCCTGAAATGGGTTTTCTTTTCTTGCCCTTAGGGCTTCAGTGAGGACTTTTGGAGAGTATGATCCACCTATAAAGAATCTCACAGAAGATTGCCTTAGACCAAAGTACCTAGTCTACAACAAAGTAAATATGGCAGTGACAACATGAGCATAGCATTTAGTGCTCAAAGTGTTATCAGCTATACAGAGTGATGGAAAGGCCTTTTAAAGGCTTAGCAAGGTGTCATCTTGCTGACCACAACTCTGCAAGAATGAGTTATCATCTCCGAGATGTGGTGTACGCCTTAAACCAACAATCATTAAGTGATGCTATTTTGCCCATAAATAGAATATAGTGGTCCAGAAACCAAGCATTGAAATTAGTCCACCTAAGAAATGCGTGCTTTCTTTTCCCCCAAATCGAGGCTCTATTCATGTAGAGACCCGGCTTCCCAGAGGAAAGCTCTCCTACAGGGCATGGAATCTAAACATTAGGCTATAGCTGCCACCAAATCACTTTGGGGTCCTCAGGTCAAGAGGCCACTAGGCAAGGACAGAAGTCACCTTCCTGGCAGAGGTAACTGGGATGCATTATCAGGGAGAAAGGGCTAAGGTTCCACAAAAAGGGCGGGGGCAACAATGCTTGGACTTCAGGTGGTTTGTTTGGGTATCTTTTAGTATTCACCTACCCATTCTTAATATTAAGTGGCCAGCAAATGACATTATAAATAGGGCCGTGGTTTGGGGACACTAATTTCCTATTTGAAGTTTTCCCCACAGCAAACTACTAACTAGAGTCTAACCTGTTCAGACCTAGTACGCCCATGAACTTGACTGAATGTTAGATTTCTCCATGACAATAGCCCTCTGACCTCTTTTTTCTTAGAGTATTTATTTTAGAAAACTTGAAATTGCATATTATTTCTCTGCCTCTTTGAGATGTAAATCTCCCAGCTCTGGTCAGTTTTATGAAACAGAACAGTCTTTCTCAAAGACCTCAGAGACATCCTTTAGAAATGTAATGATTAAAAAAGACAAGGGTCCAGTCATGTCTCTGGAGGTGGGGGATAGGTGCCTAACTTTCATAAGGGACAAATAGCAAACACAGGTGCCCTAATCATATCGACCAACTTTCTCCTAATATTTTCCAATACTTTCCCCATAGCTCGTCCTGCCTTTTCTTTCTGTGGAGTTGAGTTAAATTGCTCTCCACTATTGCAATAATCTCAAATAAAGTATTCTTTGCCATTTTTAACAAGCATTGGGTACTTTTTTTTATTAGTCCTGGAGAAGCACATCCCACATGGGTTGAACTTAATGCTAATACTCATTTCCCTGGCTTCTGGGAATGTAGACTGCTGACTGCCCACAGTAACATCTTTCTTTCTAGAAAATACCATCATCTAAATGTAGCTGCTTCCTGCATTTAATGATTTACCAGTGAAGGGTTGCATATATCTAGCCCTCATGTTTTAATTTGGAACAACTCTGAAGGGCCATTCTAGCCCCAGAAGTCCCTGCGGGTTTAACTGAAGCCTCTGTTGCAAAAGTATCATAGTTCAAACTTCTCTCTCTGCATAATTCTGCTTTCTTCATTCTCTTACAGGTATTGCTGCCAAGAGCACTTCCCAGCAAATCTCTTGCATGCAAATTCTTATGTGAGTCTGTTAACAGGGACCTTAATTTAAGGAACTCTACAGTTCAGTTATTCTTGAGACCACATCCATTACCACTGTTCTGACAATGGTGAACTTTAATGCAGCCTTGGAATCCTGGATTACACAACTCATTTTCTTAATGGGAAGAACACTTACATATTAATTAAGAATGTCAAGATAATTTCTCAAATAGAAGTTTTATTGACCAGATCATATTTATTTTCTTAATTTTACATTGTCAATAGCTTTGATCCAATAGCCTTTTTAATATGCTAGGAAAATTTTAAATGCACTGTTACACTGATTATTTACATATGCATTTCCCAGCTTTGTTTTGTTGCCACATGCATTTTTAACATTTTGAAAACTATAAACTGTGAGAATGAGTTATGCTATCTTCATTCATTAATATCCTCTGAAAGTTCGTTTTCCATTGCATATTTTAAAACTACTGATTTTACTGATTCCGATGTTTTGGACATTTTTATCATGTTTGTGTGTGTGTGTGTGTGTGTGTGTGTGTGTGCTTTCTATGCACTCAGACACTTCTTGTTTATCAAGTAATTATTAGAGGGTGTTTATTTCTCTGTTTATTTCTCTACTCTTGCTTAATAGCAAGGAAAAAATGGGCAGATTTATTGACTAGTTAGTATAGTTTTCATCATCCAAACCAATGGTGCTATAAATGCCATTCTAAGTTAATTTTGCATGAGGTGTTTTGTATGGAGGCAGCTGACAAACTCTCTTGGCACTATAAAGTTGCCTCAGTACCTATAACCTTTCTTTTTTATCATTAGAGTATGTACAAAACTTAATTGTCCTTTGAGTCTTATTTCTATTGTTCTTGCCTTGATGTTTATTTTTCCTAGAACAGAAAATCTGATGGGATCATTTAGTGTTTGGAAATTTACTGCATGCTAATTCCATATTTATTTTCACCTCTGCTGTTCCAATGAGACCAACCTGACGAGACCAACCTGTCTTTCAATAATCCCCTCCATCTATCAAGTATAAGACACAGATTGACTGCACGGGCAGATATTATGGGCTCTGTAAATATTGAAGGTTTATGTCAATATATTTTAATTATTAATGGGAACAGTTGTACTTAGAACCATGCTTTTGATTTGGCTAGAATCTATTTGGTCATTTCAGTGCTGTCTAAGGATTAGAGTTTATGAAGGCTTAGGAACCAAAAGTGTGGTTATTACATCAAAAGAATTTCTAGAGCTCTAACAGCTCAGCAAAAACAATATAATTTAAAATCTAGTTTCTGATAAGGCCCATTTTCCAACAAGCCCTCCTGCTTTGCTAGAATATATGATTCCTGGCTTGCACAAACCTCCCAAAGAGAGAGATATAGTGCACACATTTTAGCTTATAATTTTCCCTTCCAGAATCTTACCTGAAGCTCAAACACATCATCAGAAATATTTGGCATCAATACTACTAAAGTGACTGATAACAAACTCCCTTAATGTCAAAAGGCATTCCATTTTTTCTATTGGGAAGAATAAGGCCATACCTACATATTAAAATATTATTCACTTTGACAATAGAACTAGTTCCAAGACATGAACTATTGCTATATTAGAAAGGAGAAGCAATCAGTATTTTTCATCGCCTAAGAATCTCTATACTACAAAAAATCCATCACTTCTAATGAAATTGGTAAGTACCTAGGAGGCAAATGTCTTTTCTTCTTTCTATTGTGAAATCTAGGTTGAAATGAGCAGTTGTAGTTAACTCACATTCTCATTAAACAGAAAATTTTAGCCAGTAGTAAGTATATTTATCAAAGCTTTTTGAAAAATGACATAAAAATTTCATTAAGATTGCAAGAGTTATTATTGTTCTATTTTAACTAGATTTGTAGCTTGTTTTTAATATTAAAAACTGAGAATAGTGGCAAATTATTTTTATTTACATTATATTGATTAATCAATAAAAATGGTACTTAAATCCACTTATCTAAAACGTGGTTATACAGTTGAGTTCATATTCACGTTTTTAACACAAATATTTTAAATTTCTGCTTATGATTGTGTAGTACAATTTATGCTTTCTTTACTATGTAATTGGTTTATCATTAACTGTGGGGTCAATAGCAGATAATATTTACTGGTGAATTAATCATATATTTTCTATCTCGACAAAAAAAAGAAAAAGCAAGCCACATGAACATCTCAAACAAATCGAAATAAAACATTCTCAATAGTTCGAATGTATCATTATAGTAAACTAATATTAAAGGCCAATATTGGAATATGCTTACAGTTCTATTATTTTAATTAAGATAATTATTAGAAATTATCTATAACTATCCCTTAATAGTAATTGGAAATTATAGGCATAATTGGAAATTATATAAACAATTTTAGGCTGATAATGCTGTTAAAGGGTAATACTAAAAAGAAAAAGAGTCCTCAAGTATTGTTTTAAATAGTGAAGTTAATAAAGAGTAAAACTTAATCATCACAACAAATTACACTTGAAAAAATCAAAATATAACATTTTATAATTTCTCAGAAAAATAAATAGCTATGTATTTTATTTGGTGTAGCTAGATTTCAGTAGTTGTAATTTTCCTTCATAACATTTATTTCAATTTTAAATAATACATTTACCTATGTGATTACTTGATTAATGTTAGTCTGTCTCAGAGAAAAAGCTACACGAGAGATAAAAGCATAACTGTTTTGTTCTTTATTTACTCCCCAAATTACACTCTGCCTGGCATATGAAATTAGTTTAATATATTTTCCGAATACATTAAAAATAAATGTATAATATAATCTGAAAAAATACCTGACCCTCATTAAATGATTTGCATATATATTATCAAGAACAATAGAAATAAATGTAAAATGTATCAAATGACCATACAAGTTTAGAGAAAAATATAATGCATGATTTTATGCTTAATATTATGCTTAAGGATATTCCGATGGTATACAATTTGAATAAATACATAGAGATAGAGATAGATGATAGATTGATCAATCAACCTTGATAATTCTGGCCCTGATTTTCCTAATTCC
>NW_011888854.1:3930790-3935866 GCF_000151845.1 Pteropus vampyrus
CTAACAGCTCAGCAAAAACAATATAATTTAAAATCTAGTTTCTGATAAGGCCCATTTTCCAACAAGCCCTCCTGCTTTGCTAGAATATATGATTCCTGGCTTGCACAAACCTCCCAAAGAGAGAGATATAGTGCACACATTTTAGCTTATAATTTTCCCTTCCAGAATCTTACCTGAAGCTCAAACACATCATCAGAAATATTTGGCATCAATACTACTAAAGTGACTGATAACAAACTCCCTTAATGTCAAAAGGCATTCCATTTTTTCTATTGGGAAGAATAAGGCCATACCTACATATTAAAATATTATTCACTTTGACAATAGAACTAGTTCCAAGACATGAACTATTGCTATATTAGAAAGGAGAAGCAATCAGTATTTTTCATCGCCTAAGAATCTCTATACTACAAAAAATCCATCACTTCTAATGAAATTGGTAAGTACCTAGGAGGCAAATGTCTTTTCTTCTTTCTATTGTGAAATCTAGGTTGAAATGAGCAGTTGTAGTTAACTCACATTCTCATTAAACAGAAAATTTTAGCCAGTAGTAAGTATATTTATCAAAGCTTTTTGAAAAATGACATAAAAATTTCATTAAGATTGCAAGAGTTATTATTGTTCTATTTTAACTAGATTTGTAGCTTGTTTTTAATATTAAAAACTGAGAATAGTGGCAAATTATTTTTATTTACATTATATTGATTAATCAATAAAAATGGTACTTAAATCCACTTATCTAAAACGTGGTTATACAGTTGAGTTCATATTCACGTTTTTAACACAAATATTTTAAATTTCTGCTTATGATTGTGTAGTACAATTTATGCTTTCTTTACTATGTAATTGGTTTATCATTAACTGTGGGGTCAATAGCAGATAATATTTACTGGTGAATTAATCATATATTTTCTATCTCGACAAAAAAAAGAAAAAGCAAGCCACATGAACATCTCAAACAAATCGAAATAAAACATTCTCAATAGTTCGAATGTATCATTATAGTAAACTAATATTAAAGGCCAATATTGGAATATGCTTACAGTTCTATTATTTTAATTAAGATAATTATTAGAAATTATCTATAACTATCCCTTAATAGTAATTGGAAATTATAGGCATAATTGGAAATTATATAAACAATTTTAGGCTGATAATGCTGTTAAAGGGTAATACTAAAAAGAAAAAGAGTCCTCAAGTATTGTTTTAAATAGTGAAGTTAATAAAGAGTAAAACTTAATCATCACAACAAATTACACTTGAAAAAATCAAAATATAACATTTTATAATTTCTCAGAAAAATAAATAGCTATGTATTTTATTTGGTGTAGCTAGATTTCAGTAGTTGTAATTTTCCTTCATAACATTTATTTCAATTTTAAATAATACATTTACCTATGTGATTACTTGATTAATGTTAGTCTGTCTCAGAGAAAAAGCTACACGAGAGATAAAAGCATAACTGTTTTGTTCTTTATTTACTCCCCAAATTACACTCTGCCTGGCATATGAAATTAGTTTAATATATTTTCTGAATACATTAAAAATAAATGTATAATATAATCTGAAAAAATACCTGACCCTCATTAAATGATTTGCATATATATTATCAAGAACAATAGAAATAAATGTAAAATGTATCAAATGACCATACAAGTTTAGAGAAAAATATAATGCATGATTTTATGCTTAATATTATGCTTAAGGATATTCCGATGGTATACAATTTGAATAAATACATAGAGATAGAGATAGATGATAGATTGATCAATCAACCTTGATAATTCTGGCCCTGATTTTCCTAATTCCATTTTAATTTTTTAATTCGACTTTAATTTTTCTAATTTCAATTATGACTTGAAATCATAATTTTCTGACTTTATGATCCTTTCTGTAATACTAATTTCTAGTGATCTAAAGGAATTTTTCTTACTTCTATATGAGTTTTGCTTTCTCATTGTCTCATAAAAGACACAATTTTCTGTATCTTATAAAACTCCAAAATACATTTTGACAACAAAGAACCAAAAAAATAATTTTGTGGCAAGTCTTTCATTTCTCCACAGATTTGATAAAGTTTAAAACATGGTTTTGGGGCAAGATATATGATCTAGATGGATAGCAAAGCGAAAAAAATTAAGTCATATAATTATATTTGTCATGGATGGTCTTTGAACTGTAATTATTCTTTAGTAATCAAAAAAGTTATATCATCTCATAAGATCCAACATCTACATATTTATATAATTTATAAATATGTATTTTTGGATACATATATATGGATGTCATTTACACTGCCACTTGTTTTTGTGAGTGCAGTAGACCTAAGTTGTAGAGGTGATACCCTATACTTTTCTCCCTGCATTCATGATAATTTCTTCATCAATTTCTACAGTATTTTCTAATACTTTTATATGAGATTATAGCATTCTATATGCTATAATTGAGTGGCACAACATGGCATTATGCAGATTACGAAAACTTTTGGTTGATCTAATTTTTGTTGAACAAATTTTTGTTTCATAAGTAAGATAGGCATTTAGAATATAGATTTTTTATACATATCTGTATAAGTCTTCTAAGGCTGCTCAAACAAAATGTCGTAGACTGAGTGCCTTACATAACAGAAATTTATTTTCTCATAGTTCTAAAAGTTAGACATCTATGATCCAGGTGCCAGAAAGTTTCTGGTGAGATCTCGCTTCCTGGCTTGCAATGGCTGTCTTCCACTGGGACGTCACCTGGCCATTTCTCTGCGCATTTGTGGCTTTGTGTCTCTTTCTCTTTGAATAAAGAAACCAGTCCTATGAGATTAGGGCCTCATCTTACAACCTCATTTAACTTTACTTACCTCCTTAAAGGCCCCATGTCCAAATACAGTCACATTGGGTGTTAAAGCTTTAGTCTATGAATTTCCAGAGGACACAATTTCATCTAGAAACATATACACTCCCCTTTATCTTCCCAATAAGAGCTTTGTAAGAATTTTAAATGTGGGGTTCGTTACTGTTGTTTCATTGTGTTTTTGTTATTATTGTTTGATTACATAAGTTTCAACCACTTAGATATAGCCATTGATCTATAATAATATTATGTATAATTTTTTTTTCACAGAGCAGCTTGCACAATTTTAAGGAGTTTGGGTTTTTTTTTCAAATGGCAAAATACAAGTTAATGCTCTGTTTGCTGATTTAATGACTAATAATTTTTCAATGTAAAAATATAAACATGATCTAACTTGGCATGTAACTAAATCATTGCTATGGTAATGATATGAAATATGATCATCAGTGTTTCTTTTAAATCATTAAAACATTTATTAAATTCAAGAGTACAGTGGATTTGCTAGTCTATTCAGTTATTAATAAATCAACTAGTTTGTTATTAATAGATAAACTGCAGTTTTTCTTCTTTTATGAGTGAAATGACAGTCAAAGAAGAATCACAGACTTCTAACAATATTTCGCGTATGACGATTAAATTAGTCAATGCTCTTAACACTGTATTTTCCAATTAAATGAAATACTAAAGTTTCCATTCTTGGATTATCTACTACTAGTTATTGTGCCAGATTACATTCTGACAATTTTTCACTGTGATGAATAAACATTATCAGTCAAAATGCTTTAAAATTCAAACAGAGTTGTGTGACATAGGTTGTTTACAGGATGTCACAGTGTCTATCTCCTATAACTTTGTTCTGTTGACAGTAAGATGCTTATCATAAAGTCAATATGTACAGGCTTTCTGAAAGCTGAGCTTATAAATTTTTTCCTGTTATGCTATTTTTTAATGGAAAAAAGGACATTTATAATTTTATTAGATATTTCATTAATATATTAATCATACCTTTTGCCCATATAGAATTATAAAGAGTGAAATTTACTTAGCTTTATTCTGTATTTTGTATCACATACAATCATTTGACAATGATGATATTAAACATAACTGAGTAAAATATTATTATAAGTCTTAGAGTTGAAATGCTCTTTAAGTGTCACTTATTGAAATATGTTATCCCATGCACAATGAAACCTCATAGCACCCATAGTGTGATGTGAAAACAATAAATAAATAAACTGGCAATAAAGGGACCTGAATTCCAATTCTTTCTCTACAATTAAGAGTAAAACAGTTCAAACAGTTCAAAACAGTTCAGAACAGTTCAAACATTGAACCTGAGTAACCTCCCTGACTATTCGTGTCATCCAGTTTTCTAGCTCTCGGTATCAGCAAACTTCACGGACGTGATTTCCCTGTGTGCACACAAGTCAGCGTACACTGCTGAGGCCGTCAGGGCCCTGACGCTGCAGTGCTGTCTTCCCTTCACCATCCCTTCCCGCTCTCTAGGGGTCTCCTTCCCTTCTCCCCATGAAGGGCCTCGAGTGATGAACGCATCTTGGATTCTCCCTGAAAGGAGCTTTGGGGGTTCTAAGAGTTATTTGTTACTGAGGTGTTTTCGATGTCATATTTCACAAGGATATATTTCAGACTGAAAATATAAATGTGTGTGGGTGTACACCCAAGTACATGGGATTTAAATATCCCATTATCAATTGATCATTAAGCAGAAAGTGATCAACAGCCACCCCTCTGGATCTGCATACCCATGGATTCAGCATTCACAGATTTAACCAACGGCAGTTTGAAAATATTTGAAAAAAAAAAAAGTTATGTTGTCGCCGATATGTACTGTGTGGTTAGGGCTATGATGATTGGGTCTGTATTGAACAGGTTTCGACTTTTTTCTTGTCAATATTCCCTAAACAATAGAGTGCAACAATTGTTTGTCTAGCATTTACGTTGTATTAGGTATGACAAGTATCTAGAGATAATTTCAAGTATACCGGAGGCTATGCATTGGTTATATGCAAATTCTATGCCACTTTATATAAAACACTTGAGCATCTGAGGAGAATTTTGATATCTACAGGCTGTCCTGGACAACTGTATAACAATTTAATATGTGTTATATTGGCTAGTTATATCTTTCATTTCAGAAAGAGAAATGAAAAACTCTTTTCCTTCAATGTTTCAACTTTTGGAAACGCTGAAGAACATCAAATTTCCACAAGC
>NW_011888854.1:3937076-3965265 GCF_000151845.1 Pteropus vampyrus
AAACACTGAGACAGAGATTACTATGTATTTACCATACTTGGTTCCTGTCTCTCTTGTACACACAGCTGAAGTGCTGCTCCCAAACATTCTTGCAGGTTGGTGAAGTCACATGATGAACTTCAGCTATTGAAATGTCAGCAGAAGTGATATATACCACTTCGAGGCTTAACCAATAGAAGCCTACCAGAGACTCATGCTGTCTTTCTCTCTATCACTGGTCACCTGTAGGAGAGGATCATGTCACAGAGATGGCATAGCTTATAATGGAAGGAACGTGGCTCCCTGAAGAACCTTTTGAACAGAGCATACTGGCATTAGACCAGCGGGGATGCTACTGGGTAGGCTTGGGTTATCCAACCTTAAGATACAAGTAGTTCGCCAGTCAGAGCAATGGGTATGCCTGATGATGCAGAACCCCAAAGAAGGCACGGGGCTCGGGTCTTCGGAGCCTCTATTGCCAGGTATAGGAAATTACAATTAACAACTTTTGAAAATACTTTTGATTGTGACTATACCCTCTTTAGGTGACCAAGATGGAAAAATAAATATTGTATGCTGGTGTAAACATTGTGGTCTCTGAAAGCGCCATCCCTCTGCAGTTTTAGAACAATTCTGTTGTCCAAAGAGTCCCCAAACCCATCACTTTTAGTAGGTGAAAAACTTATGAACTTTAATCTACTGCAGAGAGTTTTAAAAAATTAGAGCGCAATGTGAGAATTATCACCTCTCTCCTTCTCTCCTCCCCCCATCAAACAGACACACACACACACACACACACACACACACACACACACAATTGTTTGGAAAATTTTGTCATTCTTACAACTATAAAACATAGGAAATTGCGCTTTGGAACAGAGTTGCCTAAGCTATAAAATTTATACTTATGGCAGCAAAAAATATACCACTAAAAACAAACAGCCAACCAACCAAATAAATAAATAAATATTTGAATGCATTGGATTTCTGTCTTGTGAACAGACAGAAAGCAGTATTAGTCCAGGCTCTTGAAAATGGGTAAACTCTAATAGAAATGCTGTACATATTAGTGATGTTTTAAATTACACATTTGTCATATCTCATTGAATTCTTTGCCCTTGAAGTTTAAAGTCGAAATTATATAGAAAACATGACAGCCTTAAAGCTGAAAAACAGCCGATATGTATACAATGAATTCAATGGAGTTCTCATTAAAATTGAAGATGTTCTTTAAAAACTCACAATGACAAAGTCTTAAATCCATAAGGATCACACAGTACATTTCCCTGAAGTTTCAAAACAAACAACAAGAGAACTTGACTCTAGTGAAGAATATTAAAATAATATTGGACCATCTGAGATGTGACTTAGAAAGACCACTACTCGGTTGTCACTCATTGACTCTCCAAATCAAGTTAGACTGTTGCAGCTTTTTGCAATTTATTCTCAAAATATCTTTGATGTGCTCCTCACCCAACTGTGATTCTACTGCCGGATGCTGAAAGCTCTTATACTTTAATCATTATTGGAAAAGCGACACCACACAGCATAGGCAATCATTGTCATTTTTTTTTCTTCAGAGACAAGTATCCTAATTACTCTTATTGAGAGTAAGATTTTACATAGCTCTACATTATTTGTGAAATTAGCAGGCAACAATCAAAACACAGGAAGACCAGATGTTTCTCCAATTGACACTGTGGCTCTATTTTTGGACTGAAAGAATTAAACTTATCCCATCAAAAAGAAAATAGTTGTAAAAGAATTAACTAAGTAAAACTAAAATCTAATGATTAAGCAACAAAAGTTTAGTTGATGTCTGATGATAGGTTCCTTTACCTAAAATGTTTTCCTGTGAGAATTGGCATCAAAAGTATCAGTGTAAATGTATAAACTATGATAAGTATTTGAGGAACTGATAGGAAAAAAAAAATCCCCACTACTGTGTGTTTTTGACAGGACAGACTCTACAGAAATTTGAAAAGACAGATTTATGAGATACCACAATTTTGACCAGTAAACTCCAAGAAAATAGAGAGAATGAATCTACCCAAGTAGAACTGAGCTCCAAGAACCCTCACTGACTCAAGCTTGGTCATACTAGAAGCTATGTAAACAAGGGTGAACAAGATGTCTTAGAACCTTCAATCATGCCAGTAAGCCTAGAATAATTTATGAATATTACCATTATTAATGGCCATTTCATTCTCATCTTTTATAATTTTCATATACGGTAGAGAGACATTCTCTAATCTCAACTGAAAAACCCTGTCCATTCTAATTTTTTATCAGCGTTTTCATTTATAGGTTTTCTTTGTTTGCTTTCCCAGTTTTAATATGCATTCTTTATAAATGCATAAATATAGTATACTATACTATAGGGCAGAGGCCAGATCTGTCCTGTTCAATATAGTAGTCCATAGAGCCTAGTAAAGTACCTAATATGTAAAAAGCAAGCAATAATATTTGATGAATAAGTGAATAAGAACAATAAAGATGAACTAAGTGAATGCAGTTAAGCAAATGTTAAGAAGTTCTAGAATTATAAATAAAAGGAGATAGTAGAAAATATATTAGTAGGAAGAACTTCTGTTTCCAAATAATGACAAAACAATGTCACTAGTTACTCTATGTATTTTTAGTCACTTAACAATTTTCCCTAAAATCCATTATCTATATGTGAGATACCTTATTTTTATACATAAATTCTCTCCTTGTTCAGCAATATTCTCATCCCATACACAATTTACTTTCTCTTTCTCTATGACAACCCTTTCTTTCCATTAGCTCTATTAATAAAATATGCTTCATTTTTATTAATTGTTTTATTTACACATTATTTGAATATCATGAAGACATCGATTAATATAATTTTCCTCTGCGCATCTTTTTTTCTCCATTCCACTTAAGAGAAAAAAACAAAATGGTTTGGAATTAAAAAAATACACATATGCTATTATTTTTCCTTTCGAAAGGCAATGAATTCTACTATCCACTCAAATCTACTGAAAAAAGTTGTTTTCTTTACCTCCATTTGATTACAGATGAATATTTTTCATGTATAATAACATCATCCTCACACGCAGCACACAGTAATTATTCTGAGTCGTTTTTCATTTTCTACCTGAATTTATTCATCATGCTAATTTTTCATTTTAAGGAAAGTATATATATAGTAAAGCATTATGTTCAGTTTTTAGATTACGGGACTGATTACTATTTTCTTTATTTGTAAATTATATATCCATAATATATTAGGGAAGGTTCTCATTTCTTCCCAACACTAAATATTTTTTCCCAAATTCCTTCTTTTATTATATTTTCCCTACTGACTGTGAGTCTGCAATGACTTAACATGTACATAAATCTGAGTAATATTTTCTGGGTTTTTTTGTATTCTTAATACCAAATACACACACACACACACACACACACACACACACACACACACACACACACACACACTGGTTTACAAGGCAATCTTAAAGGGAATGATTGAATTATAAAGGTTAAATACAAGTTAAAAAATGAAATATCTGAGAAGCATTCAAATAAAAACTAACAATATTTGTTCAAACCCAAATACATCCAAAATCATTATATGGACCATATCCTTCTAATTCATTAAATTTTGAAGATATAGGAGACATATCGACTTTTATAGAAATGTTTTCATATGTCCCTCTTTCTGAAAGAAAATTATATTACTATTACTTCATGACTAAATGTATGTTCTTGAAAGAAACTACATTTAAATTTAATTCATGTACATATATGATTCTAGTCAATATACTGTATATGAGATTATCAAGTATTTCTTAAATAGAGGATGGAGAAAGTTGTCTGGATTTTGTAATCTATTGCATAGCAGTAATGGTTATACAACTTACTTTACTCTTCCCTGCTTTGTCCTTATCCTGGAAAAGTGACAAAATACTTTGTTTCAACAGTAGGACTCTTTTCAAAGACCACAAGAAAAAGGACATCTTCAACCTCAGAATGACACTGCAACATCATTTTCTCTTTTATTTAACAAAATTCTCTTTGGCAGAGTTTTAGGACAATCATGCTTATTTTTGAAACTTTAGATTTGAAACTCTGTTGAGTGGCAGTATGAAGAGATAGTAGGAAGCTGAATAAAGAGATTTATCAATATTACTGGTTTTTTCAAAAAATCAGTTTTGGTTGCATTGATTTAACTATTTTTTCCTGTTTTCAATTTTATTGATTTCTGCTAATTTTATTTTATTTTTCTTGTTTGTTTTATGTTTAATTTTTCTTCCTTTTATAGTTTCATAAAATGAAAGCTTATGTTATTGATTTTAGATATTTTTTCATTTACAATTATGCATTTAATATAATAAATTTTCCTCTAAGCACTGCTTTAGCAATATCCTACAAATTTAGATAATTGCATTTTCGGTTTTACTTGGCTGAAATTTATTCTTTAATTTTTCTTGAGATATCTTTTTTGGTTTATATGCTATTTAGAGGTCTGGTTTATATGTTATTTAGAAGTCTGAAGTTTAATTCAAAAATATTTGATACTTTCTCTGTTAGAGATTTATAGTTTAATTTCATTATAATCTAAGAACATAGTTCATGTAATTTCTATTACTTTAAAAATATTGTATGTATGTGTGTGTATTACATCATTCTGAACATGATGTATCTTGGTGACTGTTCCATGTGAGCTTGTGAAAAATGTGTCTTCTGCTCTTTTTGCCAGGGGTATTTTATTATTTTATTTTATTTTATCTATCTATCTATCTATCTATCTATCTATCTATCTATCTATCTATCTATTTAGGCAAGGCAACCCTTGGTTGACCTCAGAGATTGCAAGGACCTTGTCAGCTTACGATCTCTTATTTATTTATTTATTTATTTATTTATTTATTTATTTATTTATTTATTTATTTTTTACACCTACAGCACCTAGTCTTCCTAGGTGGTCTCCCATCCAAGTACTAATCAGGCCCAACCCTGCTTAGCTTCCGAAATCAGATGGGATCAGGCTTGTTCAGGGTGGCATGGCCGTAGACACCAGGGGTATTTTATAAATGGCAATTAAAGTAAGGTGATTGATAGTGCTATTCAGGACATCTATAGCCTTACTAATTGTCTGCCTCCTTGGTATATTCATTCCTAATAGAATTGCTTTGATGTCGCCAACTATAAAGTAGATTTACCTATTTCTCTTACCAATTTTATCACTATTTTCCTTTATATGTTTTGATGCTCTGTTGTTAGCTGTATACATACTTAGGATTGTTATGTCTTCTTGAAGAATTAACCACTTTATCATTATTTTTTGTCCTTTTTTATCCCTGATAATCTTCATTGTTCTGAAGTGTGCCTTGTCTCAAACATATACCTATTCTAGCTTTATTTTTATTAGTGTTAGCATGGCACATACTTTTTCACTTCTTTATTTTTAATCTGTTTCTTTATCTTTTCAGAAGTCATTTATTGGATTCCTAATCAAGGCATTCAATCCAGGCCATGTGTTCTTTTTTATTTACTTATTATTTCTATGTTTACGAATCAAGTATTTTTCTGATGAGTAGTCAGGAAGCATAAACTCCCTAGCCCTCTTGCAACCAGATGGCTCCATGCGACTTGTTCTGACACTTGAAACCTGAACAAGAGCAATGGGTGCGACTTCCAGGACAGTTCTTAAAGTGTCACATACTATTACCTATCTAGTCTCTCTGAGATCATTGGGTGGACAGACAAGAGGATATGGCACATGGCTTCAAGGTTCTAGGAACTGGTATAGCCATTTAGTCTCAATATAATAATATATCTAAATGTAGATCTTTAATTTCACAGTGACATTATATATAATAGTTTTGATACGGTCATAATTCACCATAAGGAAGCTTTATTAAGATGCCCTCTATCTAAAATCTGTGTCTAGAGCTAAGGCCAGGGTGCTGTTGTGAGCTCCTTTCTACCACGCGATATTAGCCAAAGCGTGCACCTTCTCTGACCATTTGTTTCGATCTGTTAAGTGTTGTAATTAGACCATCCAGTCTGAAAGCCTTTTTAGAAATTATTAGGAATTATATTTTTAATGCTCTTTTCTTAATAATTTAGTTTCACTCTGCCCCTAAATCTACCATTCACGGTATGCCAAGTTACTACGTCTATGGCCGTTGCTTGTTTTCTCTGTTTCCCAGATAAGTCGTATGGAGCAGCAAGTATAATACAACAAGTCTCTGTGGCAGATGGTTTTACCATTTTTATTTTTTGCAAAGAAACCTCAGAGATTGCTTCAGGGAGAAAAAGGAGAAACGCCAAATGTATTGCCTTACCACTTCTACTCAACATAGTGATTCTGACCTACAGAAGGTTTGATTTTTAAATGGCTTTGCCAATAAATGAGAAAAAAGGAAAGTTAAAAGAAAAAGGAAAGAAACAGAAAAGCACAAAGTAAACTGATGTAAAATGAGAAAAGAAAGAGAAGATAAAAGAAAAGAAAAATAAGCCTGCATTACACTTTATCTTGCTGCTTTCGTATTTCATGTTCTCGTAATTTTTAAACTCTAGAACCTCTTGGGCACATGAGAAGATGAAATAAAAGGAAGAGCAAGATACCTTCAAATTTAAATAGTTGTTGTCATCAAGTATCAACAAGTTCTTTAAGTAAGAAATTTCATTTTCTAATTTTTAAAGGATGGTTGTATGATAAAAAATACTGAACCAGAACCGACATGCTGTAGATATCCAATAACTGTCGAGCATCTCTAAAATAGTGAAAAGAATGCTGGACCCACATCATAATATCTGGCTGAGATTCATGGCTCTCCCACTTCACTATATCCTAATTTGAATAATTTATTTAACTTTCTTAACCCAGGTGGGTGATTTATCAAATTTGAATACCCTTTCCAAATCTATGTTACCTTGCTATTTTGAGGTCTTACCAAATGACCCTGAAAATAATGCAAGTGAATATACTTTATTCACTGTAATGCGCTATATAAATGCAAGACATTATTATAATAAAGCCATCATCTCATCTATGTACATGAACTTATTATGCCCTCATATCTTTTGGGCCATGAGCCTACCTTACTTTTCAACATAAGTTATAGCTCAAAACAAGAGTTTATTCATGGATTTTTCAGTTATTCCAAATATTCATTTTATAAAAATGAATTCTTGCTGCCTGCCTAACATTCCTCATCGAATATGTGTCTACTTAAATGGATTTCTTATTTCCATTTAGTAGTAATCGCCAAATAGACATCAGGATTAAAAATCTGACCAGTAAAATGCACAGAAAACTTTAATGACCTTCAGTGTTCCAGTGGTCTATTCACCTAAGCTGATCTTTTTTTTTATTATTAATTTATGAGATATGTTTTCTTGCAAATTAGTTGTAGCTCACTAGTAATAATTATAAATAAGCTTTTTGCTGACCATTTCAAGTTATTTTAATTTTCGTTGCATTATAAATTTCTCAGGAGAATTGGGAATTAGAATATAATCAGATTTTAGAATATAATCAGATTTTAGAATATAACCAGTTGTTTGTTTGTGTGTTTTCTTCCATCGGTCTAAACAGTTAAAGCTGAATAGGATTAAAAATGATGGAAGTCTTCTTTGAGAGAGAGAGTTATTTTTTAAAAAGGCAAAAAGAACATCCAGTTAAATGATTTTTCTAATTTCATACTCTTATTGAATAATTAAGCTCTTAGTTTTTTGTCATGCCTGTAAAATTGGTTTAATAATTTGTTATTGTGGTGATCTTTTAAAACAATATCAATAGGGGTACATCACAGTGGAAGAGAGCATGGATATATCAGAGACTAGGACAAATAAATAGAATAACTTCTGAAATATCATTAAAAAAATATTCCCAAAGGCTTTGGTTCTAATGTCCCTGTTTCCAATATTTATTATAGAAATATGCTGGCTATTCCTCACTCTACTAAATATGGCAGTAAGAATTTTTTATATGTACTTTTCTACATTAAGATACCAAGGGACTGTTCGAAATTTTGACAACTATGCAGGACAATAAGATATAGATGACTAAAATATAATCAGCTTTTCCAATAGAAACTACAAAATATATGCTCATAAACATATTCCATGAATTAATCTTACATTATTTTCACAGGGATAGTTGTATTTTCTGAATCTTCGATGACATACCAAAAAGTATATAAAACACTTAGTTCACATGGCAATTTAAGTGTCAGTATAATGCACGAAAAATAAAAGCTTATTCAAGACCACATATTCAATTATTTAAGAAAATGAATCATAATATTCTCCAATTCAGTGAACATTAAATAGTAAGTTAACTTTAGCCAAATCTGTTAAATGCAAAGAAGCCATCAGTAGCTTCGACAGAGATGTACAAAGCTACTTGCAAAGTAAAATGCTTTCTGTGTTGCTTTTTCTAGATGCCGCGAGTACCATGTTGTTAGTATATGTGAGAACATCGTGGTAGCAGCATTTATTCCAAGCCCCTCATGCATGCCTGGCCTTTGCCATGTCTTCCCTGTGGATAAGGCACATATCCGTGCCTCACAGACCATTGGTTATGTCCATGAGAGGTGTTCGTCCATTGGAAAGTGAACAGAAGTAATAGAGCACCGCTGCTGAGAATAAGTCTTAAAAACACATAGCAAGTCTTGCCAGCTCTGTTTCTCCTCAGCCATCCATCACAAGGAGCCTGTGCTATAAGGAACCATGGGTCACAGAATATGAGATAGGTGAAGAAGCCCTGAACATAATCTATGGGCCTGCGGACTGGAGAAAATCCAAGCTGACCCCACAGGGTACCTTAAAGCCACAAGTGACCCACAGACTAGTGAACAAGAAAGCAAAATATATGTGCTAAAAGCTCTACATTTGGGGTTGTTAGTTAGGCAGCATCATCATCGTAAGATCTTTTTTATTCAAGTATTACTTTACAAATTGAGAATATAAGAAGAGAGATGATTCTTAGTCTGGCTATAGACTCTAACGGAATTCACTGGGCAACACTGTACTAATAGAACCATAGTTAACCAGGGCAAATGATTCACAAATACGACTACATATGAAAATAACTAGGGGGCTTTGAAAAACAAAACTATGCTTAAGACTCATACGCAGAAATTTGTAACTGGTTATTCTGACGAGATTCTGACAGAGTTGCTGGCAATGATGATTTCCCAGATGCCTTTAGCAGGCAAGCAGGACTCAGAATTGTTGGCCTATGCTGTCTGCTCTGAGCATACATTCACTTTTTGCAAGATGTTCTGAATGTACTGAAAATGGTTTTTACCAGCTAAACTCATGAGAATATATATATTGACCAAAATATGAACTTATTAAGTTTCACTTAAAAATGTGTATACCAATCCAACAGGCTTTACTTTTTGTGAGCATCATAGCCAGTCACTATAATTCTTCTCTCTCTATTACATCTGTCACCTCTCTCCTTGTCCCCACCCCAGGTAAGTGTCAGTTCTCTGATCTCTTCACTTATGTAAGTCAGCGATACTCTTCTAGTTAAACGTATTACTAGTGCAAAATTATCTTGAGTGCCTGCTTTTGATTTTCTTGTGAAAACATGTTGAAAGTCTGAGTGCAATTTATTTTAATTACTTTTCAAACTTTTTTGGGAAGAAAAGATTTTTTTATAATTGGCACTTATTTTTTTATCTAACAAACTAAGTTAAAACTTTAAATATGATATCTGTTTCTATTTTCCCTCGTACCCCAAAATGTGGTGGTTTAACTCAGCAATAACTGCTCTTTGTTTCTTAAAGTTCTCGGTGTCAGTGTGGGGTTGTTATGCTCTATGTACTGTGGCCTGGGGCTGCAGTCACCTGGAGGCTCCTCTCACCAGCTGGAACATTAAAGATGATGCCCCTACAAAACCAGTGGTTGTTATTGACTGTCAGGTGGGAGCTCAACTGGCTCTTTCTACCAGAGCTCAGTGGTCTTCTACCTCGACTCATCTCTTGCATAGGGCTTTCTCCCAGCAAGCATCTGAGTCCATGAAGGTTTACACTTAATGGCAAAGATGGAAGCTACAGATATCTTACGGACCAGCATCAGAAGTTACACAATGACACTTTCCTAGCAATCTCTTGGGAAAAATAAGTCACGGAGCCTAAATAGGCTTTGTCTCTCTAAGGGGAAGAGTGACGTAGAATTTGTTAAGAATATTTAATCCACTATACTTCCTATATTTCAATTTTATGAGAATGTAAGTTCCAATCACTTTGCAGCAAAATAATTTTGTTTTATTTCCTATTGTCCTAGAAGAGTAACATTACATAAGACACAATTAATATTTGTTGAATTGAATCTTTTAATATATAAAACTAATTGAATGCATTAGTATTGAAATGATTGTTTAATTTTTAGAGTTATGTTGATTCAGTCTTACATCTAAGTACCACAGTATTACAATTTATGTAATGTAATACCTAGACAACTAAATCTATACATGCAGAGTCTGAGATATTTCAGACAGCCACAAACTAAACTGAAGTTTTGTCTTTGCACTATCAATTAAAATGGGTGTGTTAAGTAAGTTAATTGAGTAAACAACCTAGAGGAACAAAGCATTATTTAATCAAGAAATGAAACAATCCATGAGACAATAAAAAGTTTTGGAGCCTTTCAGAACACTGTTAATATGCAAGTGTAAAGTAAAACTAACTGTATTTTGGCTGAAACAAGTACATATAAATTTATAAAAGGTTTTTAAAATGTGCATTTTCAAATATTCAAAATAAAACAGTGATAACTATTTTTAATATGCATAATTTTTAATACTTTTTTGCAGCTTTCATATCATCAGTAAAGAAATGGTTCCTTGGTTTGTGCAGTTATGAAAGTCAACTTCTATAATTGTGGAATGCCTAACTTTTGATGTATGTGTTAGTAAATAGCCCAGGGTTTAAATAAACATTTGCTCTTCATCATCTTAAGAAATAGGACCATTGCCTTATAAATGTATTCATAAAGCAGAGCTGAAAAAGTCAAGGGTGAGTAATTTAAAAAGGTATTTGTTCTCTCTTTATTAAATACCATATGTCATATATACACAATTCTCATAATTGCATATTTCAATTTTCATGAGAATATAAACACAGAAGAATAATGATATATAATTGATCATTATATATCATTACTACTGCTGACAATAAACTACATTGTGTAAAAAGTGTCGAACTTCTTCCAAGAAATAGATATATACAATTCCTTTATAAAAGTAAAAATAACAATTCTAATTTGCAATGTTTCATGCTTACAAATATGCAAACATCACTCCATAACCTCCAACACATTGCTTCCAAAAGTGCAAATAATAGCAATAGGTAATCTTTACAGGAAAAACACTAATATTTGTTTTATTTTTTGTTTTTACTGTGGTTTGCTGGAATTTAGATATATATGTATAGATAGATAGACGATAGATAGATAGATAGATAGATAGATACCCACATACATACATATACATACATGCATGCATATGTACCAGTGTATTTATGTTTATACTTATATTTATATTTCTACACACATTTAATGAGTGAGAAAAGATTAATTACATAGATAACCAACTATGCAAAGAATTCACTCTATAGATAAGAATTTGTTCAATTAAAAATAATCCCTAATGTCTAAGTAATTACATTAATAAAATTGATGGATATTTGACGAAGAGACAATATTAGCATTAGGGAATGGAAAGAATAGAATTAGGACTCAGAAAATGTATTTTTCCTCATGTGTAAAATAGAAATATCCATTTGCATCTCTCCTATTAAATAAGAGAAATGTTAATGAGAGTTACTTAATAGTTATATTAAGAATCCAATTATCAATGTAAGATGTGTGATAATCTTTTAAATTTAAAAGTTTTATATATGTATATAACACATTCATCAGACAACTGAAAATTAAGTGGCATCTCCCAATGACTCCTAAATTAGACCGTATGAGTAGAAGAAGATGCTTCGATTTACACTAGGCTACTCACCGAAATCCTTTTTCATATTTATCAAGGCCCAAGCAAAGATTCATTAGCCACAATAAATACATGTAACATAGAGAACAGAGATAGAAGCAGCATTCTTTATTTTTAACTAAAATTCTTACTTATTAGGCTTATTTTAATATACTTTAAGAGCCATATACTTCTAATTTTCATTTTTATTCTCATATTTCTACTTACATGTTATTTTCATTTGTTTTTTTTGTTGTTGTTGTTGTTCCCTTAGATAAAGTTTGCTTTACTATCTAACATCATAGGAATTAGTCAAGTACCAGTCGGAGCTTTTTTGAGGTAACCCTCAAAGCAAAGTGCTCTATAGTTCATTCCATTTATCTTTAAATTCAGGAATCATTGCAAAGTGACTGTAGTTCTTTTATGTTTGAACTATTCGGGCCAAATAACATTTCAGGTGAATAATCTTGAAAATATAATTTCTTTCCTCTTTTCATAAGTGTATAAATATTTATGTCAAAAGTCATTTGATGAAGTCATTTAATAAATTTGTAGAAATGTTATACCGAGTGGCACTGTTTAGGTTAATGACATTTATAATCAAAAAGAATGACAAGCTCCATCAGAAAGTTCCTAATAAAGAATTAAGCTGTCCTTAAACTTCGTATTCTTTATCTCGCCAATCACATTATTCAAAAACATGGGTCGCACTACACGAAAAGTAAAACACACACCATTTATGAGTTCATGGATTTTTATAAATACTTTCTACTTTTATTGCTATAGAATTTCTCAGAGCTAACTTGGTTATTAGTCCTCAGTGATCATTATGGAAATCCTGCATACTCCATAAACTATTTCTGCATCTTACCAAATACATGTACCAGTAGAAAATTAATCCAGTATGCCTAAAAATGGATTCATGTGAAGGAATTAATTAAAATGACAATAAATGAAGAACCTTTTTGCTCAATGTAAAACGTGTTTTTAAACAGAGCAAAACAATTCAAAACACTTTGACATATAAAGAAATATACTGAAAAAGACAAAGATGAGAAGTCAACAATAAAAACCATGTAAACTATAATGAAATACATACTTTCAGGGTGAGGACAGATATCATTTACAGATATATATGAAATATTTAATTTAGTCAAAAGTTGAAAAAAAACTGTTCAGGGTTAGAAGGGGATTATTCAGGGCACCAGAGAAATGTCTTAAATGGCTTTTGTATGCAAGAAACCAGATCTAAATTTTTAAGGGGAAAAAAATGCCATTTTAAGGGAACATTTTGGAATGCAATCCCATTATATTGAAAAAAAAAAAAAAACAATGTTGTGTTTTTGTAAGTAATATCTCGATAATTGTCTCTATCCCATAAATATTCTCTGAGTATCTAGAGCAAGAGAGGCAGTTTCATTAAGTCATGCCAGCCACCTGATAGGCATGTGGGGTACATAACAGGCACGCTACAATCCTGAGGGGTCTCATCCTTCAGCAAAATATGGACACATCTATAAGCCATTCAAGTGACAGGACAGCCCAGAGGAAGGACCCAATACAGAGTGGATGAGAGAGTTCTAGGAGGCTTCATAGAACAATGAGGAGGGTTCAAGGAGGAGAATTTAGCTAGGTGAAGACTCCCAAATCGTAGGTACCATTGGCGTGTTGAACATACCAACAGGTGCAGCTATGTTTCTGAAACTGGACTGTCGAGCGGGAAGAGTAGCGGAAAGAGAGAAGAATCCTGGGGGACAAGGTATTGGACCGTGAAGAACTTGCCATTCATGTTAAAAGGAGCTTACATGCTTCATCCAGAAGCCAGTAGGAAGCCAGTAAATGAGTTTTTTGTTGTCGTTTTTGCTACGTTTTGCTTTGTTTTTAGCAAGGAACAAGAGACAGAGGTTACTGTATCTCAGTTTTAGAAAATTTACTCTGTGGTGTGGTAAATAGATCAAAAGCGTTCATTACTAAGAACTATTGCAGTATTTTAGACCAGAGTTGATGATCGCCTGGACTAGACTAGTAACAATGAGGATGAACAGAGGTAGATTGATTTAAGAACTGCTAAATAAATGCAATTACTAGATTTATAATATTCAACTATTTATATGCTCATATATTCTTAACAAGTGTCTTCTGCATGTACTATTTATAGTCACAGAAAGTGAAACATGTGGCTACATAATTTTATATTGTAATTTTACTCTTTTTTATATACAAGGACCAATCAAAACTGGTTTTTAAAATTTTTACCAGTTGAAAGAGGCTTATTTGATATTATAATTAGCCATTTCTTTACAGTACTAAAAAATGAATAATCTGAAAAATTTGAGATGTTATACATAAGTATAAATATATAATAATTATGATTGAAGCTGTTGTTTTCCGTGAATGTGCAAGTATTTGCTACCAAATAAGAAAGCCTCCTCAGCCTTACTTAAAGAAATAAGTGTAATTTTAGCTTAAGATAAAAATTAGGGCTAAAAACTGCCCAACTTATTATCACTGATCTTATATTTTAGAGTAAAATGAGTCACAGGGGAAAATGAAAAGCTTTGAAAACTTAAAACATAAACTAATATATTGCATCTCATCCTCTTCCATATAGTTCTTTCTTCGTGGATTTCACACTCTTAAGTGCTTTTATTTTAGCACCATGAAAAAGAAACTGAAAAATGCCTTTTATTTTTCTTAAAAGAGAAAGAAGAAAGAGATGAGGTTTTTTTACTCTAAAATCTGCAAGAATTATATTATCACTATACCATATTAAACTGCAGTTTTCAAATCAGATCTCTGTGAAATGTTTTATTAACATATCTAAAAGCATGTATTTTCTTTTATGTCTTCCATTCCTTTGTGCATATACTTACTTATCTAACCTTTCTACCAGTAAGACAGTGGGGGGAGAAGAGAAAACAGTTCTCTCAAGTGGCTCCCTCTCTAAGGAGAATGCGGGTCCTGTAGGTTGGGATCATTAACTAGTGAATTTTCTCTTCCTCTGTGTGATCTGCAGATTCATAAGTGTTTTCTTTTTTGGTATATTCCCCAAATACAGTGGTTTTGCTGAAATCCTGACAAATTTCTCTTACTATTTTTATAGTTGTTAATCCTATTATTATATTTCCCTTAAGATTACAGAGAGAATTCCTTTTTTTTTTTTTTCACTGAATTATCACCTACTTTCATTCCATGTGTCTGCACTAGGCTGAGTGATACCGACTCACACCACAGTTATCAGTGGGCTCTAACTAATGGAAGAGTGAGCAAGGGCGTGAAGCGTTTTGCCTTGATGAATCACTCTGAGACCACAGAAGAAAGTGTCCTTTGTGATAAAGCAAAAGATATCCTGCCATAAGACTTCATCAACTTTATGAATAAGGAATCAGATGTGAGTCTATTTATGTATATGAATAGATGAGACTTCCTCTTCTATGGCTAAGAAATGAAAAAGAGTGATTTTTTTTTTTTTTTTAACAGCTTCCCTGAGCATTTATAGGCACTGGTTTCTTTACCATAAAGATAGGAAAGATTAATAATTTTAAAAATAGCAGGAAAGTTCATCATAAAATTATGATGAGGAAGCTAGCTTAACAAACTTAATTGAATGATAAAGTCCTAATGAGAATGTATCTTATTTTAAAAAAAAATTATTGTGGCTATTTTTATTTCTGTTTGAAATGTTATACTTATGTGAATTTCTCTCTAAGCTGACCATTCTTCTCCAAAATTAGATATTCTAGGATAGAAATTCTTCAAATTCTATTAAATCCCTTTAAAATCTCTGAATATAAGTGACATGTACATATTTTAATATCTCTAAAAATATTCCTCTTTTTTATCTATACACAAACTGAATGCATAGGAAGATAATTTGGGGAAGTTTGACTGTCCTGTGTTCAGTTTGTATTTAAAAAAAATAAATAAAAATTTTTCTAAAGAATATAACTCTTTAGCTAAGAAAGCAAGGTACTAATTTCTGTTTCCTTGAATTGGCAAGTTTAACATGTAATTCCATCTCCTGGACTTAAATTGTGTTAACACATCAAAATACAAAATAAATAATGTGCGGCCCCCGGATTATCCAACAGTATGTATCCGATAGACTAACGGGGCGAGAAAAGCTCAGGTTTTAGCATAAAGAGGCATGCATTTAAATTCTGGTTCCACTGCTCACTGGTTCTGGGACCAGGTGTAAGTCCCTCAAGCTTTCTGTGCATAAGGTTATTCTCTCAATTTTAAAAATGATGGTAATAATATGTGGTACAGATTTTAGAGTTAAATTGATGCTTTTAAGTGAAGTTTCTGTCTTGGTTTCTGGCACCAAAATATGTTAGTTCATCTCTTTCTTGATCGGGAAGAATACTACAAATTATTTATCTATGAATCCTTTGGAATAAGAACTTTTCTCAGTCTTTTAAATTATCAGGCAATTAAATTATACATAAATGGTTAATCATAATTTTATCTATTTGAATTGACTATTTACAGTTTTTCTGAAAAGATATATAAGCTATAGTATATTATTTTCTTCAAAAATTTTCTTTTTAGCCATAAGATACACTTCAATTATTTTAAAAATTATTAAAATCCCAGGCATAAGACCAAGAGATTATGTTAAGACTCAATACGTAATAAAAATGAGTAAGTATTGTAAGTGTAGTCTAACGAAGTTCTTATAATTAAATTATTTTTGGACGAATCAAATTTTATTTCCTAAAAGAGGAAGACAACTACTTATCCTGGCATTCAGGAATATTGACCACTTGTCCAATCTACTTTTCTTATTATTACTAAATGTTCCGACCCTAATACCTGTTCTCTCCTCAGATGTGACTACAACTGACACATCTTGTCATTTTTACCTGGCTTTGCCTGTACACATTTGACCTTCATTTCCTTGCTCCCTCTGAGACGTGTCCCCAACATCTTTCAAGATTGTGACAATTCTGTCTATGGCCATGCCACCCTGAACGTGCCCGATCTCATCTGACCTAAGAAGCTAAGCAGGGTCAGGCCTGGTTAGTACTTGGATGGGAGACCATCTAGGAAGACCAAGTGCTGTAGGCGGAAAAAAAAAAAGAAAAAAAAAAAAGCCAGAAAGATTGTGACCATTCTAAAATAGGTCCCTCATTTTCTGGCTTTCATCCCGAGTGAGGCTTAAGCCCCTTCTTGTAGTATATTAGTCAGCCTTACTATTGCTTCAACCAATTGAGTTTGGCAGAAATGATTCTATGTGATTTCCAAGGCAGGTCATGAAAGTCACTGCAGCGTACTTTTGGTTCTCTCGAAACTTTTGCTTGTAGCAAATTATATCTATTGAGATGCTCCCTCCTAGACCCATGAGCCTACACGTGAGAAGTTCAGTACAGATGGAAAAGTCACATATGTGTAGGTGCTCCTTTCGACAATCCAGGGTGAGCAGACATTTTAAGCCATCACGTTCCATCCCCAAGACATAGGAGTGAAGACATCTCCAGGTGACTGTAGTCCAAACTGCCTCTGGGCTCATCCAAAGCTCTTTGTGTGTTCCTAACTCAGGCCTGAGACATCATGGAACTGAGACAAGCTAGCTCTTCCAGGTCCTCTTCTCAAGCAAGGGGCCTCTATCCTCTTGGAGGACAATTTTCTCTGAATATTTTCATGCTTTTGCGTGGTCCAGGCCTCATGAGCAAAGGGCATTGCAAGGATGTTTCATAACAAACAGCCTTGGATGCTATTGAGAGTTTGAAGAAATAGAAGCCTCATGAGAGATTTAAAGATGAAACTACCTTTCTTTCTCCTTCCTGGAGACACTTGCTTAGAATGAGCCCCTCTCTATTTTCCCCCAAAGAGAAATGCTTAATAAGATTGGTAGATGTACCATAATCTCTGAATCTCAGTGTTGCAGATAACATTTATTTGTTTCTCATATTGCTCTGTGGGGATTGGGGTGCTGGCTGTTGTACTTTGCTATGAGTAATCAGCTTTCTGTTTCTCTGATCGAGAACGCCTGTATCTGCTGCCAACAACCACACACACACACACACACACACACACACACACGCGCACACACACACTGTGGCAGGTCTGTTTGCAAATATATGTAGTAAATTTGAGACTTGGAAGCCGAGCAAGGAAAAAAAATATGACCACCAGGTGGCAGTAGCACACAACAGGCTTTCTTTGGGTGGGGTTTTGACCATTTGCAAGGGGTGGGGGGCTCTACAAGACCTCTTCCAGAATCCATAGCATGGGGGTCACTAACCAGAAAGTGAGGAAGGCAAAGGAACTCCCAGGAGGGAAGGGAATCAGAGAAGGGGCTCACTCTGCATATGACATCTTAACAGCATAGTGGGGAGAACTCCCAAGAGCAACAGCAGCTTACATTTTTAGCCTCAGGTTTTAACTAATCTCTGGGGCACAGTTTCATGGTATATGTCAAATATTCAGTTTCAAAACAGCTAAAATATCTGCTTACTTTGGATGTATTTAAAACAACTAGACTGTAAAAGTCCGAGTTTGGCACTGGAGAGCTTTTGAGCTGTGAGTCTCCAGCCTGCCGGAGGCCAATATACAGGGATCATCTTTGGCTCCGTTGTATAATAGCAGCTGAATAACATCTCAGACCCTCCACAGTTTCTGACTCAACACACCTTTACCTGAATCTGGGTGCACTTGTGTCTCCTTTGACCAATAGAAGTTAGCAGAAGCGACGCTATGATTCTCGGCTATAAAAGGCCATGCAGCCTCTCCCTTGGTCCCTAGGAAAGCTTGTTCTGCTGACACTGTCACTCAGGATCTCTCCGTCAGAAACCAGTCACTGAGTCTGTGAGAAGCTCAAGTCAAATGGAGAGGCCAGGTATAGGTCCTCCGGAGGGAAGGTCCGACTATCTCTGATTTTGACACATCTTGGTCTCCGCAGCCGGCACATGAGTGAAGAAGCCCCCAGATGACTTACCCCCATGCCCACCCCCCGATCACTTGACTGCTCCAAGCTGAGAGCTCATAAACCATAGAGTGAGAAGCAGAGGCAAGGCATCTCCGCTGTGCTTCTCCAAATTCTTACTTTACAGAATCTATACCATAAAATGGTTGTGTTTTTTCATCCACTAACTTTGAGGTGGTGTGTTATACAACTGGGGGAAAAGACATAGATTAAATCTGATCTCTTTCCTGAACCTTTGCTAGAATTGCCTTCAAATTTATCTTCAATGGTTTTAAACTTCTAAAGTACCTAAGCGTGGTTTCAACAAACTTTGTCCACTATTAGAGTTGCTATTTTACATGTGCGAATGCTAAACATCTGTATTTATATTATACAGTTTTAGAGGGAAGACGGTATCAAAAGTTTCTTTCACAAAACTGTACCAATACTAAATTATAATAGTGTGATAGGTTAATTCAAATAAAAGGAAGGATTAGAAAATTCTACATGAAGAAATTGAGATAGGAGAATTAGAAGAGCACATAAAACTATGGCCTAAGTTAACCTTTAGTAATTGAACAATTCAATGCATTAAATAGTATTATGGATTTGTATAGCATCAATGAAGTTCTTTCAAACACATTAACAGTATATAAATAATACAGACGAATGAATTAAGGCCTAAGGTGAATTTAAATATTGATTCCTTTTCATGGCACATTATAGGCTTTGAAATTAATACCTAGTTAGCTTTTGAAAACACAGCTATTTAAAATATCGCTGTGTTTCATAGCTAATAAGCGGCAGAAGTAGATCTGTAACCCATTTTGAACACCAAATTCATCCTTTAAATTTTACCAGCTTACATACAGAAAATATTTCAATGCTCAAATTATTTTGGTTACTTGATTTGCACTTGAAAATAAACGTTATTCTTTATCAAAAGTTTTGAAATTCAGAGAATGAATGATACAAAATAAATTCTACCATCACTAAATGTTAAAAAGAAAGTTCAATAGTGAAAGGCTTCAATATGCTATCAATATTTAGAAAATAGGGTGATTTGATTTAGCTCTCCATTATTTTGGAATATCCTCTTTTTGCATCTGCTCTAATATGTTTTGTTTTGATTTGTTATTTTCCCCTATGTCTATTTGCACTCTGAAATTATCTGCTTTCTATTTGGACAATTAATGAAAAAAGCATTCATTGGTCCATTTAAATAAATCTCCTTTGAACTCATGTTACATTAAATGGTGGCTCTTTTAAATAGGCCATTCTCATGAATTCAAATGGGAGTACAGATAAATTAAGCTTTTTCACTTAGACTCTATTGACCTGATTCTACTATAATGTATTTTTGTAAACACACATCTGTTGTTTATCGTGAAAGACTAAAAATGTATTATAATTAGAAATCTGCCAGTAATTTATCTGCTCCTTAACCACCTGCTTCATACAGGATCATATTATCTTGTGATAAAACATTTTTTGTTATAAAAATAAAGTCTATGTATAAGAACATTATCCCATGCTTTGAAAATCATCTTGATACTTATCTGTAATAAGTGCTTTTGTATCATACTGGTAGTTATCTTGCAAGCAGAGACTATTGTTTTTTGAAAATGTTCTATTATATTAATGGTGTTTTAATTACATAACAAAATAATTATTTTGGCCAATCAGAAAGCTTACGTATTATTCCCTAAATTTACATAGAATATCTGTCTCTCAAAAACAGTTTTCTCAACTTCATTGAGAATTTACCACAAAACAAATTATTATGATTCTATCGTTTTTGTCCTGAATAGTAAGAAAATTGATAAAAATGGACCTAATTCAAAATGGAGTCGGAGTCACCAAGCCCAGAGGAAAGACCTCGTCCATCTCACTTCTTGAACCTTTGGATGTTTGAAATGGACAAAATCCTGTTAGGACTAAGCCACACCAACACTGGATTCCAGACAACCGTTTGCGAAGCTAACAGGAAAGCAGATGTCCCGACCTTGGGGACTTAAGATCAAGAACGATCTTTAGAATTAGAATCATCATCTATAGCTAATGAATAACTTACTAATTAGCACCAATAGAAATTGCTTCCTTTTTTTCATGTCATTATTTCCCTTCATTTTCTTGTAAAAACCCTGTGCATTCACCTCATAATCGAGCACTACATTGCATTGATTACAGTAGCTTCATATTAAATCACGAACTCTGTCAGTGTATGTCCTCATATTCTTTTTCAAAATGATTTTGATTATTTTAGAGGTTTTTTTTTTCGTATTTTCAGATGAACTTTAGAATTAGTTTTCTAATATACTCAAGAGATTTCTATAGAGATCGTTTTGATGACATTGATACATTTGCATGAAAATGACATAATACTATTGAATCTTTTGACATTCCTTGGGTCTTTAATTTCTTCCCTAAAATGTTGTAGTTTTCATTGGGAAGGTCTCAGAAAATTTTATGCTATTGTAAACAATATAAATATTTTAAATTTTATTTTTAAATTGCTTTTTAAATTTAAAAAGATATGCAGACATACAACTATATAGAAACCCCATAACTTTTTAAAAAATATCTATCTATTTTATATTCTCCTATACTGACTTATAAGATCTGGTAGCTCTTTTACACCTTGCAACCTCTACAAGGAATATAGGTTTATTTTTCTCTTGTCAATCTTTGTTGCTTTTCTTGCCTTATTACACCAGCTACCACCTCCAGTAGACAATTAGAAATGGTGGGAGTGCACACCCTTGTGTCGTTCTTGATTTTCTATAAAAAAATTCAACTTTTCACTTTTGAGTATGATGATTACTGGGTTTTTCATAAATACTATTTATGAAATTTACTTCTACTCAGAAGTAATTTAGAAATTTACTTCAATTTGTAATTTGCTGAATTTTTTTTCTCAATAATACATTTTGAATATTTTCAAAATCTCTTCTGCATCAATTGATACAATGGTATACTTTTCTCCCCTTGTCTGTTAACATGATTAATTATATTGATTTTGAATGCTAAACTGATCTTTTATTTCTGGAATAAAATAACCATTTTAATGTGCATATGATTCTTTGGCTGAGGAATCAAAGCAGGGTCCACTGGGGATGGTCTTTTCTCTAAACGAGACGGAGCAGCCATAAGATGAAAGGAAAGTGGCTTCTGCTAACTCGCGTTAGACTCTGACATACGTGATAAAAACCTCAACTGTGCAAAATCACTGATGTTTGGGAGGGGGTTTAGTATAGCAGGTAGCTTATATGTGGATAATAATGTTATCTAGTCCACAGAGTTGTGAGAATTACGGAACTTAATAATGATAATGTACTTAGATGAGTGTGTCACATGTGAAGCTCTGCGTATCATTTGTTTTATGAATTAAACATGAAACATTAAGTGCATCTTAATTTAATTCATTATATCCTTTTCCAAAACCTGTTCTGCTTGGCATCCATATTTCATGTTAATTGCATCATCAATTATCGTCATCAATATCCCATGCATCATACAATATTTAGCAGCAACCCTGACCTCTACCCACTAGATGCCATTAGCAGACTTCCCAGTGTGACAACTTTAATACATCTCCAGACATTGCCAAACGTACTCTGGGGAAGCAAAACCAACCACAACTGAGAACCACTGGTCTAGAATAAGTAGAGAAAGGAAAACATCTGTTTATGTATGGTACACAGCATGCTGTTGCCTAAAATAGAAATGGCTCTAATATAAACAGAAATGTATTTAATGCAAGGTACTTACGATTGTTGAAAGGTAGATGTGGCTCCCAACAAATAGTCTGAGATCAACGCTGCAAAACTTGTCCACTGGGAATCTGATGTCTTCGTCATTACCTGAAAATTAAGAAATCAAACCACTGCTTGAGCTGCAAGTTCAAGGTCATACTATCTCAATCTTGATCAATGGTAGAAAAGTAGATAATCTATGCTCTGCCTCTAACAGCCACAAAACAAGAAGAATACATTAGGATCTCTGGTGCCACTGAGGGGAAAAACATCAGATGACTCCACACAAGGGCTTGCCAGCAGAAAAAGAAGACATCTGACTATCTCATTTTCACCCCGTTGAAGGAGGTCATCGAGAGGACACAACTGCCAGATTAAAGCTCGGGGTGTCTCCCCAGCAGGGCTACCATTTAGGTTAGGTGTGCCTGTGACTCTGGAATTATGGGTACGGCACTTGGCGGAGACAACAGAGTTGTCAAAAACCCCAAAGATTTTGGTCCCAGCTCTGGAAGGGGCAGAAACTCAATATACCCCACGGAGCCGCAGCTCCCAGCAGAGAACACAGCGCTCCCCGAGCAGAGCCTCCCGCACAGGAAGAGCCCATCATGGCGTCAGCAGGTGGGCTGAGGATATGTTCACCCGCCCGCCTCTGCCACTGCTCAATCCCCACTGTGACTAAGTGGCATGAAGCAGGGGAGCACCCTGCCCAGCAGCCCACAGCCTCCAGAAACGGGGCTGCTACTAGGCCCTGCAGAGTATGCGGATCCCCCAATGCCCTGCCCCTACTCCCCTGGTGGCCCTTCGAGGCCTGTAGAGAGGGAGCGGGGGATTCCTGCTGATGCCTGGGACACAGATGGGTCCAGTCCCAGCGGTCCTCCCACATGCACCGATCCCTGGGGCCAAAATAATTGGAGACCACTGCTCTAAACAATGCCCAAAGCAACTGCCAAGGGAGCCTGGGGCCCTCCGGCCGGCTTCCCACCGGGTGAGGGATTGGCAAATTGATTATACTGGCCTCGCCCCGTGAGCGAGGGTTTAAATAAGCCTTGGTTTGCGTGGACCCTGCATCTGGCTTAACCCACGCTTTCCCCTGTCCCCACGCAAAGCAGACTGCCACCATTAGAGGGTCAGAGAAACAGTCCCAGGTACAGATGCTCTCATTGAATAGACAGGTATCATGGGGTCACATCTTAAGGGTAATAATGTGCGAGACTGGGCAAAGAACATGACATTGAATGGAGGCTCCATCCCTCCTAGAACCCACAGGTAGCAGAGTTGGTAGAGGGAAGAACGGAAGGTTAATTAACCAAAAGGCAACACTCCTTTGGCCGGGTGAATAAAGCACGACCCCAGACGGTAATACATTTGACCGAGCAACCAGCAGGGCCTGTTGTCCTGTGTGACTGACTGGGGACCCCTGCCAAGGCACCCAGCACTGTCAGGGTGTGGGCGTCACAGGAGACAGCCACTGCCCCAGTTCTCACTGCGGGTCAACCTGCTACCCTGCTGAGATCACCAAGCCCCATCACGCCTGGGGAAGGGTCACCTACTGGGACCTGCGATAGGATGTCCCGCTGAGATGGGTGGGTTACTCTGCACCCCTGGGTGATGGAGGACTCCTCAGTCTCCACCTGGGTCCCGCCGTCCTGATACAGACTGGACCTACTGAAACACACTGTGCCCAGAATGGATCATGCACCATTAAAAGAGGGGACACGGTGGGGGTCCTGGTCTGCACATCGTGCCCCAGTCCAGCTCCCCACCACTGGCAGTGCTGCCTCCTCTGGCCAACACGTGCGACATGCACCACCTGATCGACTGTGTCCCAAAGCTGCAGCCACAGTGACAGCTGAGGGGCGGGCCACGGGTGTGACTCTCAGAGCCGGGGAGCCCTTCCCACATGGGCTCCTACTAAGTTCCTGTCTTTTTGACCTTAGACTTCTGCTGCTTCTGTGTTGCCTGATCACAGGACGGGCACCAGATGAAAACACCTTTCCACAGCGGGCCCGCTTGTATGCCCGACAAAGAAATTAACTCAATTATCAGGTACGTGGGCAGCTGCCCCCTCTAGCACATTGGAATTGCAATGGTGGGTATCATCACTCTGGGGAAGGGATTAGAAGGCCCTAAAACAGTATATTAGGGAAGAACAAGCCGGGACTAGTACACTTGATTCATCTAATATTACCAATACTGATCCAGAAACCAGGCCCGTGGCACACACAATTAATGACACTGGGAATGGTATTCTTTATCCGTCAATCAAAGTACATAGGCAAACCATCCAACTGCTGACCGAAAGGGTCCTAAAAATACCACCATCAGAGTCTGGGAGGCTACTCTCAGATGTGAGATAGGTTCACGTGTCTTACCCCGGGTCACGGACCCTATGAACAGAACAGCCAGTCTACACAGAACGGGATAGAAAACCACTCAACAGAACCAGCCCAGTTGGGCCAGGAATATGGAATGGCTATCATTGGAACTGTGCAGTCATTCTGTCATATTAAAGTACAAGGACTGGTTTGGCACGGCCTGGCCCGCCACCCTGGTATATACTAGGCGCCCCCAAATGGGACACCCATTTGGTTATGTGGTTATATGGTTATGTGGCACACATCTTTGGATGCGGCTTCCAGCTGGGCGGTTGGACTGCCACACCCTGCGTTTTCCGAGGGCTCAGGAGATAATGCACCCCAGTTACAAAAACTGCCAGCTTCTCTCTCCTCAAGACCAGGTGGGCACGGTCTGTGTTCCGTCGTCTGGCCTTGCCTTTGCTCCCTGGATTGTCGTGAAGGATGTTACAGCACTCATAGAAACCCCATGTTCATTCAGCAAGCCTTAAATGGTAGCGGGAGAAGCCTGTCCTTCCCCAACACTGAAATGCCTCTAATGAGAGCAGCTGTCCTCCAAGGTCGGATGGCGCTGGACACTATCACCGCCTCCCCAGGAGGCACCTGCACGGCTGTGCCAGCGGAACGCTGTGTGTTCCCACCTGATGAGTCTGCTGATACAGCATCCTTATGAAATCACCCGAGGACGCAGTGAACGCCCTGCGTGATCGTACCCCCGGCCTAGGAGCTGTAACAAATCAGCGGTTCGGATGGTGCTGCGCTCGGTGGAGAGAACTGTTACTTATTTGGGGAACCATAATCTTATCTGCGTTTTCTCTTGCACGAGCCTATATTGTCGCTGTGGTATCAGCCTCCAGCTCAGCCAGACGGCTGACGGACGAGCCGTCTCCATGCTAGTGGAACCCCATGCTGGCAGCTCAGGGCTCGCTGTAAAGAGGGAGAATCTAAGAGAATAAGAGCCAGTCGCGAGGGGCGGGGTGTCGCAGGAGTTCATCAACTAGACATGACCACCAGTTGTCCAGCGAGCTAGACCCCGACAAACGCCTCCCTGAGAGAGCTGTGGAGACCATCTCGACCAAATAGGTGGCCGAATCCCATTAAGGCCTCTGGATGAACTTTGAAGGTGCTGGGGATCCCGTAAGCTTTCCCTTGTTATAGTTGGAGTTTCATCCTCTCCCCGCCGCCCCCCCCCCCCAAGACAAACCTCGGAAGCTCCCTCGCTTATTCAAACCACCACCTGCGAGGACGAATAAATAAGAAAACGTAGCGGTCTTCATCTTTCTCTGCTGCTCTCCTCACCCTCCGTGTTCGGGGCCGGCTTCACATTTCCCTGGGTTTCCCAGAGGATGTGTACCAGCAAACCTCCAAACGTGTACTGATAGGTCAGTGTTGGAACTGAGCTAAGTGCATCTGGAAAACGGAGTCTTTAGCTTACGACCTCTAACAAGAAGGAGCACGTGTTACAACAGAGATAGAAGAGAAGCGAATGACCCACTCTGCACCATCTGCCTGTTCCGTCTATTACGGTAATTCATAATAAGCGCTTACTTTCACGATCTGAATCTAACCTATGCTTCAGGTTTTTATCTGCACTTTTCCCTTTATGAGACCTATATTCTAGTGAAACTGCCTTTTAACTACCCTGCACTCAAACACTTAGAGCTTCCCCGAGCGCCTATTTTCCCTCTGTGATTTTGTTCTATTTGCTTTTCTGTTATTTCCTTCCACTTGGACTCTACTAACCAACTTCTAAATACTTAATTGTAAGACAAGAGGTTACATGCCACATCATCTACGTTTTCTTATTTATTCGTCCTAGCAGAAAGTACTATTTTACCTCAAATTGTACAGATCACGTTAAATCTCCATTGATGGAATTTATCACGCATGAGTTTCTAATGCAGACTGTAGTTTCCTTAATAGAGAGTGAATTTCCTGAAAAGTGTTCATGTAGGAAAGTTTGTTGAATGAATTTATAAATTTTATTAGCAACCTGCTCTATTGGGGATGCCGTACCTTTATTTGCCGTAGAAAGAAACACATTAAATACATACTTGTATTTATTGTGATAATAATCTTTGAATGGGATTTTTAAAACAACAGTTACTTATTATTTAAACTCTGACCACTGCAACTACACCAATAATCCAAAAAGTATTAATGAAATAAATCATTTTTTACTGTTTAATAAAATTATTTTTTAATGTTAAAAATAACACTTTCTCAAATATTTGCATACTACCCACTAGTCACCATGATGGAATTTAAGAACAAATTTCTGCTAACTTACTCTCTGCTCACAACATGCATGACTCTGACCTGGCATATCGAAGTAGGTTACGTTCCCATAGGTTATATTTCTAAAGAAATAGTCACTACACTCATACCTGTTACGGGAATAAAAGAAGGCCAACCTGGTGACAATAGACAGAGCCTATGTCTTCAGGGCTACACAGCTGGGGCTCAGAGAGTGAGGAGAGGTGGGCGGGAGGGGAGTGAGAAATTTTATAGTAGGAAGAAGGAAAGTCTTCAGGAATGTTCTCATTAGGGTTCTGTTATGAGGAAAATGTACACTTAGCTCTCTCTCGCTCTCTTTCTCTCTCTCTCTCTCTCTCTCTCTCTGTGTGTGTGTGTGTGTGTGTGTGTGTGTGTGTGTGTGTGTGTTCCTGAGTTGAAAATGGGGTCAAAAATAATGGGATTTGGCAGCTGTTATTACAGAGGTTGCGATGTGGCTCCCAGGCCTCTGGGTCTGGGTTCTAGTGTCATAGATCGTCTGGCTACTGCCTAGTTGTAGAGTCAGTCGGTCTCTCGTGGCTGCGACCACGTGCTCTAATGTCTGGTGGTCTTTATCATTTCCCATTCCCCTCCTTCAACCAACAAACACATGTGGAGCACGTAGTATACAAATGGCACTATCTAAGGCAGCGTCTATAAAACAATGATCCTTACTTCATAGAGCTTATATTGACAGGAATAGTGTGCAGTTGTTTTGTTGTTTTGTTTTGCTTTGCTTTGTTTTGTTTTGTTTTGGAGCTGGCCAGGGAGGTGGGGAAGGGGGTTGGCAGCTCGTATCAGATTTGTTGGACTCAGATCTGACCTCAGAACTGGAGGCTAAAAGTGTAGCACTTTTAGTCAAGTAAAAGGCATTGATCAAATGGGGAGCTCTGGAAACAGATAGAAGCCTGTTTGAAGGTCTTCGATTAGAAAAGTTGAATTAAGTAAG
>NW_011888854.1:3966570-3971094 GCF_000151845.1 Pteropus vampyrus
ACGTGATTAATCACGTAAAATTTCTGAGCATAGGGAGAATATACCATCTACTTGAACAGACATCAGTGATGTATTAGAATAAAAACTGGGATGTAAAAAGAAATGGATGAACCATGGTGAGATAGCAAAGTCTATCATTATGTGGAATTTCATGTGTGTTTGCTCATTTTCTACTAGAAACTATTCTTTTACGATACTATAACGATAAGTCTTCATCTCATAAAAAGAAATTTGTTCCCTGTTGTGTAATCACATTTTTTTTTGTTTCTCTATTTTATTTTTTTAAAATATTCTCTAAAACACTCACATATAAGATGTGGTTGAAAAAATTCACTGTTAGTATTTGACCTTGAACATACGAATAAAATCCAAGATATGCCGTCTCTACTTGTACTCAGAGAAACAACTGATATTTTAGTTATTCTAAGGAAATAATGCCATGTAAATACCCTTTCTTTTTATAGAAAACTACTGTATATGGATTTTTTTCAACATCTTACTATAAGCTCTGGTTGCTTTTGTAGTGAAAACCCTGCAATTCGTCTGAAAGGTCATTCGGGACTAGGCACAATCATTTTAGCTGATCAAATCAATTATTTATACAATGAACTACAGTATGGTTCCCTCTAGAAATTACCTTATTATAGCTACTCACTCCCACTGAACTCTAAGAAAAGTGACATTTTGAAATACAAAGCTTATTCTCTTCAGTGAGCTTAATACGTATCGGCATCTCTCCGTGGCTCTTTTCTCTATTGAGTAGCTGTCAGTCAGCAAGGGAGGACCCATTCCCTAAGCACGCTGCACAGTGGGCTTTCTTGACATGATGGAAAATTTTCCAGTTGGCAAAAGTAAAGCTTGAGGGAGGTAAAGCTTTGGACTCAGCATGAAAGGTAATAGAGCTATTAGCCAAATACCAAATTCAGAGATGCTGGTACCGCACAACCAGGCAGCTAAGAAGGAGGTTTAATGTCCTGTGGGGGACCAGTTTAGGACAGTGTTTGGCAGATTAAGCATGCAAATAGAGAGTGCAACGTCTTTAAAAACAGAGCTTGCAGTGTGGAAATTGGTGTCGTTTTAAATTAACAATTATATTTAGCACACGAAGAAGCTTTTTGCACTAAGGGAACAAGATGTTAACGTCAAGATAACGGTATAATTAAATAAAAAGTCACCTGCTACCATGCACTTTGTCTGTAGTAAAATGATTATATCTATGACCCCTACACACTATTATAGTCTCTGGTGTTGTATTTATTTATTGTAACAAGACTGATCTAATACTGACATTATAATAATCAATAATATTCAAGAGAATTTTGTATCTAAGTGTTCACTTAACTTTTCATGTTTAGATAAAATTAGAAATTACTCAATATCTTTACATTTTTAAAAATAAGAATTTAAGAAATGTTTACATAACATTGGAGCCCCATGTTTTGCCATAATGCTATGCAAAAATATCACCTCAAAACTTTGCAGTTTGAAACAACAAATGTATTATCACACCATTTCTACAGGTCTGGACATGGCTTACATGGGTCCTCTGACTTAGTGTAGTCACAAGCCCATAGCCACTGTGTCGGCTGGGGCTGTGGTCACCTCGAGGCCCAGCTAGAGGATTGGCTTCCAATACTTCACATGGTTGTTAGCAGGATTCAGTTCCTTGCGAGCTGTTACCTGTGTACCTCAGTTTCTTGCTGGCTAGTGGCGGAGGCCACCTTAATTCCTCTGCCATGTGAGACTCTACTTAGGTTAGCTGTCAAATGGATTCCCTTAGAATGAACAGGCATGGGAGCACATTCTCTTTGTAATCTAACCTCGGAGGGGCATTCTATTAGTTTTACAGCATTCCATTTGTTAGAAGTAAGTCACTCGGTCCAGTCCACAAAAAAAAGGGCATGAATACCAAGAGGCAGGCATCACTGGGGACCATGTTAGAGGCTACTATAATATTTGATAACATTAGATTGGTTTCTAGTATAATCATGGATTTAAGAGAAAGAGAAGATAAAATAAATTGATCAAAGAAATTGGATAAAAATTCTTATCTTAGTTTTTCTTAAGTTTTTTCCAATTTAATGTTCTGTAATATGATGAACATAAAATTATGAAATTGAATTTGTGAAAAGCTTAGATCACTTATAGAAAGTTGTTTATATTGAGAAGTTCTTTAAAACAATTTAAGAAAGAAAATCTTTCACAGCCTTTGCAGGTTATCACAATAAATGTTCTTCAAAATGCAGTTGTCTTGAATTTTAGACATGTAATCCCTAGAGCTTAGAAGAGACCATGTGTCCGGCTAGCTCAATTTATACATAGCAAAACTCTGTGACAGGAATATCATGAATAAAAATAAGCACCATCTACAATTCATTGTCAAGCACATGCCATTAGACCAACATATGCATCTACCTATGTCGGTTTACATAGTAGATCACTATTACCAGCCAAATAATGTAGTCAAAGAAAAAAAAAAAAAAAACACCTTATAATCCAAAAACAATGGAAACACAAGCAACACATGCTTATATACTCAAAAATTTAGAATTCCTTAAATTGAAATGATTTTATTTTTATTTGAGTTATATCAAATAAAAGATTTCTGTAGAGACTCTTGACAAATAAGAGTGTATAATATATTGTGGTGAAGAGAGGATTCTTTGAGGTTTAGTTGGAACCAACTAGCACTTCTATTATTATCTGCTATTATATTAAACAGTTAATACTTCAACAGATGAACTATTCATACCATCGGAAAATTAACAGAGGGAAAGCTAACAGCTTGTTCCAGTACCCATCATCTCTAACTGGTCTCCAGCTTCCATCCTTGCCACCTGTAATCCTACTTAACATGGCAGGTAGAAGGAGCCTATTACAATATATGTCAATAACTTGTCTGTTTTTCCCCCTTGGGGTAAGATAAGATGCCACTGCCAAATCCTCCAGTGGCTCATTTCACTACAAGGAAAAACAAAAGTCACTGAAGCGATAACAGGAACCAGCAACATCTACTCCCTGCTTTCTCTCTAATATAGTTCTATCTCATTCCGCTTTGGCATTCGGCTGCAGGCACAATGGCCTGTTGGGCAGGGACAGGCTCTTTTTACAGATGCCATTTAACCAGAAGATCATTTTCATCAAGTCATTTACAATCTAACAGCAGGTCAGTCAGATGAAAAAATTTGTCAGTGTTAACAAAAGTTAGAGATGAGTGGGAAAACAAAAAAAAAGACAGTGGTCAATTCAAACAGAGGGAGCACAGAGATTGCTTCTTAAAGAAGGAAATAAATATGCGTTACGTAATATGTAAATTGAGGCCGTGAGACGTTTCTATTGGCCATGAAGGGAAGGGCACAAGATAAAGCCTGAAACGGGTTGGGATGCTTTAACTACATCATGTGCATTATTATTATTGGGCATAGAGTATTATGTATGCAAAGGCCAACAGAAGGAAATGCATTACTGCAGCTATGCATTATTTAATGTTTCGATTTAATTTTGTTTTTATGATTATACGGTCATTGTGCTAGAAAAACTAATAAAAATAGATTTGCTTTAGTGATTTGATAATAATTGTTTATGTATATATACATCATAGGTTATTATGGATTTTGTAAAAATGAAACACTTAAAAACCATCATTTTAAGGTAAATAATCAAGTCCAACAATCCAAAAATATAAAGTTTCACCAATTATTAACTAAATTGGTTCAAATTTTGAATTATTGGAATTTAATGCATTATTTTCTATTATTTTTTAAAAATGTGCATGCAATTTTCTCTTTTGTAAATAAGTTCAAAGAACAGTTAGTGCATGGGTATGAGTGTGCAATTACCCTGATTTCCCTAAATCTCAGCAAAAACAATTTAGTTATCTTGTTAACTTATTTACTTCTTATCCAATTTACCTTTATAATCATTGGAGGGAAGTGAGATTTCAAATTCTACTACCAACAATCCATCACCTTGAATCTTCTAGCCCAGCCGGGTACCGAAATCTAAATATTTTATAACTTTCTCTTGTTTTTTATTCATTTCGGGAACAAAACCTGAATTAAATAAAGATTATGTTTTGTGATAAAATCTAAAGTTTTAAATCAACTGAATTAGATATTTACTTTAATCAAGTTCAGATCTATTCACCCGGAAGAATTTTTTCACCCAGCTTTCTTTTAGAAAATTATAAGAACAAAAATCCTGAAATAGAATTTTATAAATAATAAATTTATGATTTTCTTCTATAAAATTCAGTAGACACCTTCTACCTTGTGACTTTTGCTAATGCCAACACCACCATTTAAGAATGGTTAAGTAGAAAACAGATAATTAGTTTCTATTTCATCTATTAGAAATGATCTGAATTCAACTTCTAAGTTATCACATTACTGTCACATTGACTTTTAATTAGGCATTTTATGCTTATTCTAATTTCTTAGCTTACTGTTATTACCATACAAATATAAGCCAATACATTCATAATTCTCTTTAAAAGGATTAAGTTAGACTGTCCATGGACTAATG
>NW_011888854.1:3971144-3976408 GCF_000151845.1 Pteropus vampyrus
AGCCGGGTACCGAAATCTAAATATTTTATAACTTTCTCTTGTTTTTTATTCATTTCGGGAACAAAACCTGAATTAAATAAAGATTATGTTTTGTGATAAAATCTAAAGTTTTAAATCAACTGAGTTAGATATTTACTTTAATCAAGTTCAGATCTATTCACCTGGAAGAATTTTTTCACCCAGCTTTCTTTTAGAAAATTACAAGAACAAAAATCCTGAAATAGAATTTTATAAATAATAAATTTATGATTTTCTTCTATAAAATTCAGTAGACACCCTCTACCTTGTGACTTTTGCTAATGCCAACACCACCATTTAAGAATGGTTAAGTAGAAAACAGATAATTAGTTCCTATTTCATCTATTAGAAATGATCTGAATTCAACTTCTAAGTTATCACATTACTGTCACATTGACTTTTAATTAAGCATTTTATGCTTATTCCAATTTCTTAGCTTACTGTTATTACCATACAAATATAAGCCAATACATTCATAATTCTCTTTAAAAGGATTAAGTTAGACTGTCCATGGACTAATGAGTAGTAAAAAAAATAAATAAGTAATCATGCCATTTCTGTTGCCATAGGCTTTCCTACAACTTATGCATTGCTGGAATGAAAATGATTCAGAACTTCTTTTTATTAGAGGAACTGAGAGGTCTGAAATAACCAAATGGATACTTTATAATGGAAAGCTGAATAAAGTATGAAATTAATGAGATGTTTACTTTAAAATTTAAGCTATTTATTTAGAAACTAGTGTTTAACATTTGAAATTATGAGAAAAATAAATAATAAGGAAGGTTCTAAAGGAAAAGATCTTGTCTTAGAGTGAGTTGAATTTGATTTATGAAATGTGAACTGCTCAATCAAGCTGTTTTATGCTAATTTTAAACTTAGATTTCTTGTCTAAAAAGTTGTTCATTCTTCTGACTAATAAAGTTTTATTTTTCAAGTTTTTTTTTAAATAATATGATTGGTTTTATACTTTTTTTGTTTATTTCCTATAAAAGAATACAAATAAGATTAGAATTTTTCCTCATTGAAGTCCACAGAGCGCTTCTCATTTCCAATAATAGATCTTTAAATTTCTAATTTGGGTAATAGGTTAAACCCAAGAAATTTCCCCACAGATCAGCCTTGGACTCAAGGCTAATTTTCTTGTCATGTCATCAAGGTCTCTGCCTCACCCACTCCCCGATGATTGGACTTGTAAAGCTATTACTTCACAGGAAAAGGGGATTAAGCAGAAGATTTTTCAAGCAAACAGTTCACAGAATACTTTTTGTTTGTCTTTTACAATGAAACAGGTAGAAAATGGTCATTCCATGAAGACTCCAAGAAAAGAAGCCCTCTCTTTATAAAACAACCCCATGTCAGCCAGGCAACAAAAAGTCTCTTTATGCTCTGTCAAAGTAAAACTAAGTCTAAGATGAAATTTTGAAAGGCTATTTATTCATAAAATTGAGACAAGAAAACCCATCTGTCACCACTTAAGTTTTAGTAGAGAAAAGAGAGTTACATTTTATAGAGTGAAAAACAAAACACTGAGACAGTCTGCTGTTAAGGGGGAATTTCTGAAGGGGAGGCAACATTTGGCAGTCGTCGGTTGGCTACGAGGGGCCAAGTGAGCAGTTTGGAGATATTTCAAAAGAGGATTGTTCAGTGGTATGGGGTGGGAGTTTTTTTGTAGTCAGCTATTTCCTGGAACACTGTAGGTCACTGGAGGGCTTTAATTTTGTTTGTGTGCGGTCAAATCTAGTCTCAGTCATATTTGCTCAATAGGCCATTAGCCCTGGTTTGAAGTTGTATCTTCTAAGATACAACTGAAGATACACTTTATTAAATGTACTTGATATGAGATATCTATAGCCCTATCTATGGGCTCTCCTTTTATCCATCTAAACTGTTATATGAAAAATTCAATTTAAAATTGTTATGACAAAGAATTCCCAAGGGAAAAGAAGTCATGCTATCTTATTATGAAGCCAAAATTTAATTTAGGATATTTATAAGACAGGCAATTGCAATAGAAATAACTTGAGTTACTGAAGACTGTATCCCCGTACTTTAGTGAGAAGGGTGAAAGCCAGGGAGAGATTCTTATCCTCAAAACATGGTTGCTCGGTTCTCCATAAAAGTGTTAAAAAAAGAGACAACAGAACCAAAATGGAGTCATCTGTGTAAAGGCCTCATGTTAGCAAATCAAGATTTAATATCTTACCGAAGGGCAGCTTTAACCCTCCCCAGGAATGTGACCGTTCCCCATCCAACCTGGAAATTCCTAGTCCCCTTCTCCTCCCCTTAGGTGGGTGACCTTGCCTGAAACAAAGAGTTCTTTTCTAATAATTTCCCTTTTATTTTTATTTTTTTCTGCCCTGCCTCCATCTTTAAACACTTTCCTTGTCTGCAGCTCAAGGAAGCTACTGTCTATTACTAAATGGGATGCTGCCCAATTTACGAATTGTTCAATGAAGTCAATCAGATCCTTAAAATTTACCTGGTTGAATATTTGTTATTCAACTAAATTTAACTAAAGGTTTAAAAAATAAAGGCTGTCTACTTCTAATGCTTACCAATACATACAGAGTGGATTGTATAATGTCTGAAAGATAGCAAATACTTAATTGGATAAATAAATAAATTTTGAACAGATCAACAGTCTTCTAGTCCACCAAATAGTGCAATATTTTTACAAAGGAAGACTCGTTTTGTGGTATATCTTACCAAATCAATAAAAGTTGAAACAATCTTTCATAAAGTTTTTAATACTGTCAAATGACAAAACCAGAACAATTTAGTAACTAGTTTGACGTCCTTCTTCCAGGGGAAACAGTCCACGGATCGGGGGAGAACAGTGTTCACTAGCAGTGGAGACTTCTTCCCCAGCGGTTTTGGGCAACGGCAAGTTCCACAGAGCATTAGAAGAGGCAACAGGGAAACAAGGCGTGATTGGCTTGAAGGTCAGGGGTTTCCTTAGAAGGCCAGCAGGTCCCATTTTGTAGGGCAAGGTAAGCTAGCTCATGCTGAGTTGGAGGACTGTGATTGGTGCATGTTAGCTCTTAGCAACAGATGTTCCCCGAAACGGGGATTTAGCTTTAGATTTGTGACGTGGGCTTAGTTAGCCACTGGGGTGGCATCCACACGTTGTGTCCTAATCCACAAATTTCCTTTATTGATAGTTAAGAGGCACTCAGCCTTCTCTCTACTGTTTCTGGCAGGATAGACGAGTAGGTACTGTGAAAGCACTTCACAATCAAAAGACAACTCTGGAAAAACCACCCCAGACATAATGTTTCATATATTGCCTAGCTTGGTACAAAATAAGATAAATATATGGACCACACTCCATGCCATAATCAGATCAGTATACTTTGTTCCTCAAAATTTAAATCTATCTATGATTTTACTTATATCAGTTCACCCAGAATAGATCAGACTTTGAAAGGCTGACTTTCATTAGCCAAAATCAGAGAAAACTATTAAAGCTTTCTAGAGCTGTCATAGAGCTTTCTAGTAATTGAATTAGTTTTCATTCCCTTTCTTAGTTTTGGACTTTCTGGAAAGTGAAGGGGGCAGAGTACTTAGAAGTTTGTGTGGTGCTTATGGAGTTATTACATCATGATAATTTATTAGGAACAATAAATATTCGGAAGTAATTTCTGGATTATTTGAATTTATAAGTTTATTCTTTCTTCGGTTAGAATATTCTTACTTGCTGCTAGCTGGGCAAGATAGAAAATATTAAATAAAACATTTCTATGATTATAGCAAGATTTCTAATAAAGAATGATTGAATTACAAATGCATAGGGAAAAGTTTCTGCTAGTGGGTGGTATTTGTATTTTAAGAGACAACATTTCATGGATCATAGGTTCAAGCAAATACCCACTGTGCTAGACGTTAACTGCCACTTAGCAATAGTGACAGAGAAGTAGAAAACATCTGGTTGTGGATAATGAGCCAGAGCTTCTCAGCTCCCTTGGATGCTAATAGCATCGGGCAAAGGTCATGGTGGAAGGCCATCTGGCTCCCCGTGTAAAGAGATGTCGAGATCGTTCCTAGCATGGCAAATCATCAGCATACTTGTAAGAAGCAGCAGGTAGGAAAATCTAGTAAGTGGTAAATATTTAACCATCAATTTAAAATATGGGACATCAAGATATTTTGTCAGTATTGTGGCTACTAAATATTAGATTTGTATCACAAACTATTGAAACATGAACTATGATAATGTACAAATTCACAAAAACTGTATTATAAATACAAAATAAATCATTGCTCACACATTTTAATGATTCGGGCAGAGCAGCTATGTGTAAAATGATAAATGAAATTTGCTTCCATCCATTATTGTCCTTTTCTGGTTTTCCTTAATTTTTACCTTCATCACGTTTCTATCAAAAATTACCAAATGAAAAACATATGCCATCACTCATGTAAATTTAAATATCATTTTTTTAACCAAAAAAACAAAAAACAAAAAATGTGTGGAGCGTCTACTATGCGTCAGATGCGATGCCTGGCATCACGAACAGAACAAAATCAATGCCTTTCTGCTACTTTAGTAGCAGAAAGAGATTGCAGAAATGTTTACAAAAGACTAGTTTGCAATGTAATATCACACATGCTTTAATAGAAATACGCACTGGACCTTACAGGAGAATAGTCAAGAAAATTTTTACAAAAGAAATGCTACCAAAGATCAGTAAAAATAACTGACCTCCAATTTCTCCCAGCGAGGATTTTTTTTCCCCAGAAGTTAGTGGAGGAAAAGTGATAATTTTTGTTTGTTTGTTTACTTAATAAATAAATAATGACATAAGTCATCAGGGTATAAATGCAACACAAGACACTGTCAAAATTTTAATGCCTGGAGAATTATGATCGAACAAAGAAATTCTGATAACCAAAAGACATGTCAAAATAAGGACGTGGTAACGGAGAAGTAGAGCATAGAGCCTAAATGAACTGGTCGTGATGACTGGATTTCTTCTGAAGTTAGAACAACAAAGGGAACTACAGTTATCAAATGATGCGAATAAACTTATAAGCAATAAAAAAAATAATGGGATTACTCTGAGTTGGGGAAAATTACAACGCTTACTAGCATCGCTATTAGAAGTTGAATAAAAAGCATGTGAGTTGGGAAGAAGCATAATTGAATTAATTTTATAATATCTTTAAGTAGGGGAGGTATGAAATTATTTTAAACACCATTTAGATTGTAATGGTTTACCATCATACAACTCTTAACGCTAGTA
>NW_011888854.1:3976458-3979547 GCF_000151845.1 Pteropus vampyrus
AAATCATCAGCATACTTGTAAGAAGCAGCAGGTAGGAAAATCTAGTAAGTGGTAAATATTTAACCATCAATTTAAAATATGGGACATCAAGATATTTTGTCAGTATTGTGGCTACTAAATATTAGATTTGTATCACAAACTATTGAAACATGAACTATGATAATGTACAAATTCACAAAAACTGTATTATAAATGCAAAATAAATCACTGCTCACACATTTTAATGATTCGGGCAGAGCAGCTATGTGTAAAATGATAAATGAAATTTGCTTCCATCCATTACTGTCCTTTTCTGGTTTTCCTTAATTTTTACCTTCATCACGTTTCTATCAAAAATTACCGAATGAAAAACATATGCCATCACTCATGTAAATTTAAATATCATTTTTTTAACCAAAAAAACAAAAAACAAAAAATGTGTGGAGCGTCTACTATGCGTCAGATGCGATGCCTGGCATCACGAACAGAACAAAATCAATGCCTTTCTGCTACTTTAGTAGCAGAAAGAGATTGCAGAAATGTTTACAAAAGACTAGTTTGCAATGTAATATCACACATGCTTTAATAGAAATACGCACTGGACCTTACAGGAGAATAGTCAAGAAAATTTTTACAAAAGAAATGCTACCAAAGATCAGTAAAAATAACTGACCTCCAATTTCTCCCAGCGAGGATTTTTTTTCCCCAGAAGTTAGTGGAGGAAAAGTGATAATTTTTGTTTGTTTGTTTACTTAATAAATAAATAATGACATAAGTCATCAGGGTATAAATGCAACACAAGACACTGTCAAAATTTTAATGCCTGGAGAATTATGATCGAACAAAGAAATTCTGATAACCAAAAGACATGTCAAAATAAGGACGTGGTAACGGAGAAGTAGAGCATAGAGCCTAAATGAACTGGTCGTGATGACTGGATTTCTTCTGAAGTTAGAACAACAAAGGGAACTACAGTTATCAAATGATGCGAATAAACTTATAAGCAATAAAAAAAATAATGGGATTACTCTGAGTTGGGGAGAATTACAACGCTTACTAGCATCGCTATTAGAAGTTGAATAAAAAGCATGTGAGTTGGGAAGAAGCATAATTGAATTAATTTTATAATATCTTTAAGTAGGGGAGGTATGAAATTATTTTAAACACCATTTAGATTGTAATGGTTTACCATCATACAACTCTTAACGCTAGTAGTGGAAAATTTAGAGAAGATTAACCTAGAATAAAATATCAGAAATAAAACCAAAAGTTGCCATTATCTTAGATAGCACGGTTAGGACTTCAGTTTATGTTGATTAATATAAATTAGATATACTTATGTATTTAAAAATGTACACTTTTTATGGTATAGACAAACGAGATTTTTCAAAAAATGCCTCCAAAAACTGGATAATAAAAGTAGAGACACATCCTAATTATCAAAATTAGGGAGCCAGTAGACTAGATCAGAAAATGCCTTTGAAATTGTATAGTACTAAACCGAAAATCCATACATAAGCCCACAATTTTCCTGTGTGAGCTTGTTAAAATTTAAGTAAGAGTACTAATTAATAACGCTTACGTTCTTGATTAAATAGCTAAAATAAGGTTTGCAAAACATATAGGCCAGTATTTAGCACACAGCAGGCATTAAGTAGGTGCTGGTCCTCATGCTTCATTCTAAATCCTTTCTTCCTACTGAGTTTCTTCATTTCTTCCTAGGATTCTTCCTTAAAGCTTAGCCCCGCTTTTACTTTTAAAGGAAATCCTGGTGTCTGGATGTCTTTTGTCTTTCCATAGACTTCTCTAAGGGAACCCTTGTCTTCTAATGCTCCCCCGTCCCTATGCTTTAATAAAGAGCTTAAATAAAAGTTCTACCGTGTCCCACCCTACAGCCGTCTGGCAGCCTCCACTTCTTCCTCTCTACAAGACACTGATGTAGTCCCTGTTCCCCATTTGCCTCCTCCTGCAGCTCATGTCCCCCTGCCATCCCTAGACTAGGCTAGCCCACTGAACTTGTTAAAATGCAGCTGATGGGGGCATAAGGGCAATATTTTACTTAGACGCTTTTAATCCCGTGTAAAATAGCATTTAATGATAATCGTCCATATGTTATACAGGTAATTAAAGAGTTATAAAATTACTATTCCATTTAAATATCATTTTAGCAACATAATAATAATAACAATAATAAAGATAAATGCATTTGCTCTCCCTCCATTTGGTACTATAAAAGCCTGAGGCTTATAGGAATTTTGATGCTTCGAAGACATATCACTTCTTAAATATTTGTTAAAGTCAAATTTTCCTTTTTCAGAAATGACATTTCTGGGTAGCTCTGCTGTCTTCTGAAGCAATATAATTTATGGTAAGCTATCATACATACTCCTTTAACTATAACCAAAAACTCTGCAAACAGAATGCACATTAGTTCCTTAAAGGTTAACTTCTAAAAGAAGTTTCTCATCATTTCAAAAAGAAACTTCTATCATGCATAAAAGTTCACAGCAAGTTCTGTACGAGTTTGCAGAGTAAAATGATCTTTACAACATGAGACAGTTTTCGTTTATAAATTTCAGTTTGGCTGCACAATTTTCAGTTTTACTATCCACTTGATTGAAAATGTAATTTTGATTTCAGAATTCTGTTACCTATGTATTTTACATAGATATTTCATTTATTTCCTGCATCACTATTTGAAAGTTACTTCTCATAGGACTGATATTTAATTTTATCTCTCTTAGATTTGACATTATGTTTTGATATATTTATAATATAGCTGTGGTAGATGGAATAACAGTCCCCCAAAGATAATTATGTCCAAATCGCCAAACCTATGAATGTATACCATACGCTGCCACAGGACTGCTCATGTGATTAAGTTAAAGCTTTTGAGATAGGGAGATTATTCTAGGTTTTCTAGGTGGGACCAATATAATCGCAAGGATTCTTACAAGAGGAAGACAGGATGATTCCAGACATGGATGGTGATATGATGATGACTGGGAGACGGGAAGAGAGAGAAAGAGCGAGCGAGCGAGAGAGAGAGAGAGATTGAGAGAGAGAGAGAGAGAGAGAGAGAGAGAATATGGAAGTAGAGACCAGGGAGA
>NW_011888854.1:3980894-3996678 GCF_000151845.1 Pteropus vampyrus
ACGCCATACCTAGAGAGAGAGACTGAGAGAGAGAGAGAGGGAGAGAGAGAGAGAATATGGAAGTAGAGACCAGGGAGAAGAAAAGATGCTATACTGCTGGATTTGGATTTGAAATGAAGGAAGGGGACGTGCGCCAGGGATGAAGGCAGCCTCTAGAAGCTGGAACAGGAAAGGGAATGAACGAGATCCTAAAGCCTCCTGAAGGAACAGGCCTGTGTCAGATAAGACTTCAGCCCTTTGAAACAGAGTTTGGATTTCCGATCTGCAGGAATGTAAGAGAATAAATGTGTGTTGTTTTACAGCACTGAGTTTTGTGATAATTTGTTTCAACAATAAGAACCTACTATTTTAGTTAATTGTATCTTCTTCAATTTTCTTCTGCTTAAATTGTCCCCACTGGATTATTTGTATTATGTGTTATTAATCAAGTTTGAGATAAATAACTAGAAGCAAAATCTAACCACTACTTTTTGTGTATGTGTGTGTGTATGTGTTGTATTCATGTATCTATGTTTTGACGTGCAGTTAGGTATGTGTACATATACATATGTACAGACATATACATGAATACACATATAATATAACTTGAAAAACAATCCTGAAATTTTAATTAATCAAATATTCTGTCTTGAATATATTCTGTAAATCAGATGTCTAGTATATCATTTTTCAGTAACCCCCAAAATTTCAGATATTACTTTAAATTTAATCCCACATATTTTCAGAATTCCCTTCAGCTTAGTGAAAATTTTTGAAGATAATTCTGTGCTTAATCCAATATTCATTTCAATCTGGTGGTTCAGTTTAGTATTATATGTGCAAATCATGTTTTAACAAGGAAACTAAAAATGTAAAAATAGGTTGATATATTTCAGGATGAATTTGATGAGAAAATGCTTCTTTCTCAAAAGTCCCTAGATTTTAAAAATTACAGTAAAATCATTTTGCTGTAGTTTATAAAATCTAATAAGACTAAATTGAAAATAAAATTGGTTTGAATTAGTCTATAATAAATAATGAGTATAACAGATTTCAATTAATATTTTTTCTTTCTCACGAGCATTTAAAACTTTTGAAGAAAGACATATATAGAGAGACTATATTTGCAACTACTGAGGTATTTTCATCTTCTTATAAATTTCCAAAAGTCATATTTAATCTGTTTATTTTAAATTATTATATAAAAAAGTGTGATGGTAATTTTTTTCCAATAAATTTTCTGTTTGTGTATCACTTTAAGATACAATTTCCCTAAAGTGTACTTTAGAAAAGATTAGTAGATTTGGTACCTGTTACAAACTTACACCCAATCGTAAACAGCTCTACAACTACAACAAAAATTAAAATTAATTTTTTCCTTTACCTAAGAATTCTTATACAATATTGAAGTTTGGCGATAGGTATATCACTGACCCATTTCTGATCCGAAAGTGAAAACATAATATTTGTTTATTAATTCTGCTGTTTGTTCAAGATTTTTTAGATACATTTGATCACATTGAGGACGTCCCCTTGCTGGAATAAATGGTTAGCGTGTGGCCAAAATATCCTCATTGCTGCTATGAGTAAGGGGGCTCATAATTAAATCCTGCCATCTTCTCCAGAGCGCTGCATTAGGCTGAAGGAGGCTGCCTGCTTTGACAAGCGTGAGAGGTTCTACTGCGTCTGGTGGCAGACGACTGAACGATAGGAACCTTGAAGCCCAACCATCTTGTTTCAAGGGATAAAACTGGTTTTGCTATTTCTATTCCGGAAGCTACCTGTAAATGACACAAAAGCCAAGCTTTGCCAGAGATCTCATTTCTGCTCAGCCGTTTCCCCAGCCTTCGTTTCTCTCTCCCTCACAGGATTTTCTGGAAGAACAGATTTTCAATAAAGCCTATGCGTGTGAATCCCTGTCTCAGGCCTTCCTCTCACTCCTGCGGTTAACGAGGACAAAATAAAATAAAATAAAATGGCCTATTTCTTACAACTGTTCTTATAATCCAAGGACATCAAATGATTATTTGTCTCATGGAAGGATTTCCTTACCTAGATTCTCTGAGTTTCAACAGGCTAACTGCTGCAGCAAACACACACACACACACACACACACACACACACACACACACACACACACGAGGAAACCACACTCATGAGCCTTCAGAAGCAGCACAGTCCAATTTCCTAAGGAGGATGAAAAAGTCTCTTCTATTTACAGCATAATGTGTGGAAGTTACTTTGACCCACGGCAGAGATAACCCTGACATTTTGCTAAGTGACAGTCCTTGAGTACGTGTCTCACTCTCAGATTGTACCTGGAGGGGAAACCAGACGTGAACAGAACATAGAAAGGATTGTAGAAGACTCATCTCTCCATGGATGATCAGCCTCATCTAAACTAAGCTTCCAGATTCTTAATAATAATTGTTTTGCTTATTTGTTCTTAAGTTAATCTGGAGGCATAAGAATTAGCATAAGATGTTATCCTATAATCACTGTAAAAATGGGGCAGAGAGACTTTGAGGATTTAAACTCCTTCAGTCCAAGCCAGGTCCCTAGAGTTGGAAAAGAGAAAGGGTTTCGTCTTGCCTTTATGTTTTCGTATTCGATAATAGGAAGATAATATAGGGTTTTTGTATTCCATAATGGGAAGATAATAAAGGGTTTCCTCTTGCCTTTAGGTTTTTGTATTTAATAATGGGAAGATAATATAAATATATATATTTAAATATCTGATGGGTACAATCATAAATCATGGACCATAGTAAATGTTTATTTGAAGAACAGCTATTCTGATTTTCATTTACAATTAAAAATTAAACATTGGGATGAATTGAAATACTCAGTGATGTGAGCGCTGGGGAACAGCAAGCAAATCACGTGGAGGCTGTGGAAATAACAGGCACTATCGGGAAGGGTGTAGAGCTCAGGGAGAAGAGCAAATGAAAAAGAAACTGATGAGGACTCGGAGAATATGAAAGTCCCTGGCGAGCAGAGCCCGACGGCTGATAAAAGAACTGATGTGAGGGGTGAAGGAGCGAGTGCGGCACTTATCATCACTTCCAGGGGACTCCTGACACCTCCGAAGATGAAGGACCGACAGAGGCACTCGCTCATCTTGCCTGGAGGGTTCACTGATCATCTAGCAAAAAGGCAGGCATATATATATTTCTTTTTTCCAAGATTAGGATTTTTTTTCGTATTATGTTACCTACTGATAGTAAAATAAAACTGCATGCCTTATGGAGCATGTAAAACACAGCCTTATCTCCATATCCGCTTCACGGAACCGTGGTCAGCCATGCAGAGGGAACCAGAGACAGACACAAAAACCGACATGACCACATTTCCAAACTGTTAAGTAACTGCCCAGTTACTTAACACATACGAATCAACACTCGGGCAGTTTATGTTTTTATTATATAAAATTCTTCATTACACTTTTTGTTTAAATTCTATAACAATCTATAATTGTATTATATATGTATTTATTCTTCATATATGTATCGGTTTCATTAAGATGAAATTTTCCTATAATAAATGGAGGGGAGGAAGTTCAAAGATTTAAACCCCTACAGTCCAAGAAAACCAGAAGTTGGAAAAGGAAGCGGGTATTAAACTTTACCTGTCAAGTCCAGTATATTTAGTCTGTTCTCCAGAGAAATCAGAACCGATACTGTGTGCTCATATGTGTACACACATACACACACACACACACACATCTCTCTCTATATGTGTGTATATATATATAATCTTATTTAATCTATAAAATTACTCTATATGTTAAGGACTATTACTATCTTTATTTTGCTATTATTAATTAATAATAGCAAAACGTACATAAGTACTTGTTTGCCAGAAAATACTTTTAAAGCTGTAAACATTTTCACTTCTTAATGCTTGTCCTAGAGTTGCAATAGACATTTACAACACACCGAAGTCCACTCTTAAATAACACTACCAATTTATAGTCACAAAGGCATCTTGTAACAGAGCACACATTCCCAATTCCCCGATGCCAGCCCTTACGACGTTCTTGCATATTATCTACTCCTTCCTCTTGAGCCCTTAACACATTCCATCTTATTTTATTTTTATTTATTTATTTTTTTTTTTTAGGCGAGGCAACCCTTAGTTGACCTGACAGATTGCAAGGACCTTGTCAGTTTACAATCCCTTATTTTTTTTATTTTTTACGCCTACAGCACCTGGTCTTCCTAGGTGGTCTCCCATCCAAGTACTAACCAGGCTCGACCCTGCTTAGCTTCCGAGATGAGACGGGATCGGGTTTGTTCAGGGTGGCATGGCCATAGACAACACATTCCATTTTAAATTCCCTGCCTGGTAACTCCAGAATCTGCATCATATCTGAATCTGGTCCTGATGCTTGCTTTCTGCCTTCACACTGTGGTTTTTATTTTCCTCTTAACATGCTGTACTTTTTAATTGAAAGCTGAGATACTCATCAGGCAATCGGAACTGTGGTAAAAGCCTTACTGGGAGGTTTTAAGTAAACATGGCTGAAAATTCGGTTATGTTTAATGTTTGCTCCAGTCGCAGGTGCAAGGGTTTCGGATTCCTCTAATGCTCTTGTTTGGGGGGTTTCTCTAGGAAGTCGTCCTTAAGAGCACCCGGCAGCTATTTCAGCTTTAATCCTCTGTTGCTGTACTGGAGCCCCACTGATGTGGGGGGAGCACAGCGGAAATGAAGCGGTCTATAATCCGATTAAATCTGTCTCTGTGTCCTGGAGCTGTGACCTTTACAAGTGTTTCCATACCTGCCCCACCTTTTCTGGTGAGACAGGAAGAAGAGAAGGGGCTGGAGTGGGGGGAAATATCATACTCTAAATAAATCAAGTCTTTTTCCCTTTAATATGAATGGCACTCTGGGTATATTTCAAACTTTTTCCTCGCCCTGCCAGAAAATGGGGTTATCTTTTCTTGGCTGCTGACCTCCTGGTTCCTGGAGGTAAAGTCCAGGAACGTGTGGAAGCCTAATTGAGACTGTGGCCCAGAGACATCTCACTCGCATGCTAGTCTACATTCAGCCTCCAACAATTTGCCAAAGTTACTGTTTAAGTGTTTCTTCCAGCTCATGGTACCAGTGGCTTCTGCTCCAAATAAGATGTTAGCTATGACTTTGGATGTACCCGTTTCTCTAGATTTGGGGATGGCAGTTTATCCTGCAATCTTCTTGCATGATGTGCTAAAGAAAAGTCATTGATTTTCAATTCGTTCAGCTTTTTTCTTGTTGCAAGAATAAGACTGACCACTTCGAGTTCTTTACGTGTACAAAACTGGTAGTCGAGCTTTTTAAATATTTGAAATTATTTAAATCACATAACGGCCCCATAGGTATATATTATCATTCTCTCTTTAATGACAGAAAACAGAGGTAGAGGCTAAGTGTCTTGCCCATGGTCTCAAAGCTAGTAAGGGGTTGAATCATGATTTGAACCAGATCACATGGTTCCAGAAACGACTCTTCCACACTGCCTTTCAGAGAGCCAATTGTTCCACACACAGTCAGGAAGAGCTGGAGCCAGACAGCCTGTGTTTCAAACCACTGCACTGTTCTGCATGGATTCAGGTCAGGTTTATTGGTCCACATGTCTAGTCTGGATGGTTATCATTATGTAAACTTGAACTTTTGTAAAGTTTCCCCATTCACAAATTCTATATAGATACCCAAATAACGTTCTATCTCAGTTACTCTATAAGTAATGGTGACATCTTTCTCTACCCCAGACTAATAATATGTAGCATGAATATTGAGGGCATATTACATGCTAAGTGATGTTTAGATTTTGGACATTAACTCCTTTAATTCTCATAAATCAGTAGAACTATTATTTTAAGATATGAGGACACTAGATTTCAGAAAGTTTAAATAAGTTTTCTAATTTTTATATGAGATGTTATATTTTATTTTAATCACATCTTTAATGGTGATTTTTTTATTTTTATGCAGTGGTGATTAAAACATGAAACTATGACATCAGTGAGACCTGAGTTTTAATCACAGCTCTGCCATTTATTAGGGGCACTTAGTTAATTAAATGGGGAAAAAAAATCCTTGAAAAAAATTAAGAGTCTGCATGCTTAATTGGAAATATTTCAGAAAAATAAGTTATTTTAAATTTTCCCCAAATAAATATCAATATTTCCCCAAATTAATTAAGCAAAGAAAAACTATGATGGCTTTAAGCACAGTAAAATAAACCAAGTTTTAGTATTTTAAAAAATACGTAAATTAGACTATGGTAAATGTACTTTAATTTGTTAAGTTTCTATTGGCATATCTTTAGTTCACTGATTCTTTCCGTGCAGACTATGCCCAAGTCTACCGAAGACACTCTTCCTTTCTGTTATAGTGTTTTTGATTTCTAGAATTTTGTATTGATTCTTTCTTAGAATCCCCATCTTTTTGCTCCCATCACCCAGCTTTTCTTGACTACTGCCCACTTTTTTCATTAGAGCTCTTAACCTTTCAATCACTGTTATTTTAAAATCACATTTTATCAGTGCACATCCATCGATAGTAACTATATGCAGAGAAAAACTATGCAGCATAACATACATGACATAAAAGTGAGCTTATGCTGTAATTATCATGTCTCTCAGCATTTTAAGTATAACTTATTTTAGAGAATAAGGTCAGTTTAGATGTATATTTTTGAAATAAATATCTATCGCCAGAAGAATTTACCAGACTATAGAGTCATATCAAAAAAGATCTTCTGAAAGTCTATGATATTCTTTTCATTGTGTTAAGTGTTAGGTCCTTCACAATTTTAATGATCTGTTATTCCATGCATCTAATATAGTCATAAGATTTTTTTGGAAAGATAATATAACTCGAAACTCTGTTTTTCCTCTCTATTATCAGTGTCTCAAGCTACTCGAACAATTGAAACAGTGAATCAGAACAATGTAAATAGATGATCTGTTTCCTTGTTTGTCATTCCTCTCATGGCTCACCTAACAGAACTACTACAAAATATTGCTGGAATTTTCCATTCACTGCAGCACACATGATAATGTATGGATGGCATGCAGATTTGGTTCAGGACCCCAGGGGTCCTGTGCAAAGTGCAAGATCAGACTTCTCTCTTCTCTCTAGTGGCTGCCCATAGTCCCACCTTGTAGGCCTTGAGGTGAGAGGGACTTAAACTCGATGCTGTCAATACCCTCTTTTTCCAGTGATCTCCACAAAATTAATTCCTATATCTGTCAGACTCATAAAGTACCAGAATTCAATCCTAGTTTCAACTTTATAGTATCTATGAACATCTTATCTCATTCTGAGTCCACATCCCATTAACCGAAAAAATAAATCTAAATCATTTATTCATAATTAACAACAAAGAACGATGAGACATGACTTCGCTGTCCCAGGAAAAATGATTTAGATATCTGATGCAAAGGAAAATTTTAACATTACTCTATCTATACATCAAATCTCTTCATTTCATAATCAGTACTACAGAGAGGCCAAGGCACGCCAACCCAGACACTGAGCAAGGCTAATTAGCCGTGAGGGATTGAGGCTCACGACTAGTTGTAAATTTTAACTCAGTTGGGTGAAAGGCCCTTTGAGAGGTCAATCAATGTTGCCATTAAACCAGCACATGGAAAGAGAGCCACACGGAATGGTCAAAGAAGTCCCCAATGATAATAAGTGCAGAGAAGTGAGGGTTCAGGACCAAAATATTGCAGAGCGATGAGTTGCACCATTTCTGAAAAGGCAATTAAATTTGAAGTACCTCTAATTAACTGCAGGGGTGAAAAGGAGCCATAGAAAGATAGTGGAGGAGGAATAAATCACGAGCCTCTAAGAAAAACATCCTTTTCTTCATTAAAATTCTTTTACTTAAATTTCCTTTTGTAAAGTCTTAGGAATGGCAGAAGCCATCTAATTAAAAATTCACACATTACCTATTAGTCATTTTTCAATCATATTATTTAATGCCCTTGAAAAAGAAACTTTGATAATGAATGTGTTCTACCAATTAAAGCGACCCAGAAATTTCTTTGATTTGCATTAAAGAAATCGTACTTGACAATGAAAGTACAACTACTTGATTTGCAGTCTCTAAAACAATTTCAATCATCCTGTGCTTCCTTTAGTGCCACCTTCTATACTTAAATTGGGTGTATCTTTATCAGGAGGGTTTATTAGAAGTAATTTCAGATTATGACTAATCTAAGTGAAAGATGCCTATTAAGAAATGTAGAATGTGTTTCATTTCCATTACATTCTTATTTGAAAAGCCTTCTGTTTCCTCAGGAAAGGGAAAAAGGGCAAATAATTGGGATTCTATGTTATAATTAAAAGCTGCACTAATTTTTCAAATATTCGTCAGTTTTGAAAAGCTTATAGAATTCATCTGAAATCAGGATGATTGAAAAGGCATTTTCTCCCAAATGATCAATTTGCCTAACTTGTATTCATTCACATTGTTGAGAACATTTAGATGATTCTAATCAAAGTATTAATAAATTTAAAAAGTAAATGCATTTGTATAATTCTACAAATGAGCAATACTTTAAAGAGCCGAAGTTTAAGGTAGCTATTCCATTTGCATAATAAAAAAATTAATGAGATTCATTACAATATTCATCAGAATCTACTCGATTTAAAGAAAAGGTTTAAAGATAATTATCTTGAAATATGGGTAGGATTATAACAGAAAGCAAAAAAGACATCTCAGGTTAAGAATAGCAGGGGCTTTTTAATGAGTGGAATGACATGGTGTAGAGTAAGAAAGGGTGAATGACAGTCATAAGACCTGGATACTTAGACCCGGCCTGACACCAACTTTATGTCATCGAGAACATGTTTTATCCCTCAAAGCTTAAATTTGTTGGCATGCATAAAACAGTAAAAATAAGACATGGAAGACCTATTACTTACATTCCAGATATTTTTCAATTATCTATGGTCATGTAGGAACGTTCAAGAATTACATTTCATTGAAGCATAGGATAAACTTAGTGGCATCATGGAAAATAAGGCTGGAGAATTACTGGAGGCTCATGGAGGCCAGCCTGAGTACATTTATAATCCTGCAAATTAAGTGTAGCTAAATTTTTTCATCAGCACATTCTCTAATATATAACCGATAATATCATTGACTATAATGTGGAGCATAAAATCACAATTCTAGTTTAAGGTGATGCTTCTCATACTTCTATTGATGTTCAGCTTATATCAAAGGAATATGAGGCTTTAGTCCATATTCAGAGGCTTCACCTCTGAAGGTGAAGTTTGTTTTGTTTCTTTTTTTAATGTTTGGATTTAGCTGAAAAATTAATGAGATCTTTCACTTTGCACTACAATATAACCATAGCTTTTGAAATGATAAAATATTTTCTCCAAAAGTTTTGAGGTAAACCGATCCTCCAGAAACATTCCATGCTTATTCTCTGGTGTGATCTAATCCTTCATATACCATCTCCAACTTCCAAAGATATGCCTGTTCACGCAACACAGCTTTAAATCATGTGAGTATGTGTTTGTGCATCTATATGTGTATATGTGTCATTGTGTGTGTATATGTGTATATTGTGTGTATATGTATATACACATATACACACACAATGACACATATACACATATAGATGCACAAACACATACACACATGATATATATACACACATATACATACATACGTACACTGGGGTATATAACTAAATTACAAAATGAAAGAAAAATGTAAATTTGATCTAAAAAATAAATAAATAAAAATTTCACAATCATTTTTATGTGCCTTATATCCTTCTAGGTCTCAGTAGAGGTTGGGATGTATAGCACTGAAAAGTGAAACATCAGCAGAGCAGCAGTTTAGAGCAAGGGCAAACGGTGAAAGATGCGTCTAGACAGGTAAGCAGGAATCGGACCATGCAAGACCTTCTAAGCTATAGGAAGAGTTTTAGCTGTCAGCTAAACAGCAATAGAAAGTTATTGGAGAATTTTAAGCATGAATGTGATACATTAGAAATTCATCTGAAAAGGATACTGGTGCTTACTTCTGGAAAGTAGATTAGGGGTTAAGAGTTAATGCTTGGAAAACAGGAAGTGTTTGCAGTAGTATGGAATGTAGCTGAGTTTCTCAGATATATTTACTAAATCCTCATTTCCAATCAATGTTTTCTTCTAGACTAGGAAACATTTTTGTTGAATTACAAAGTTTATTTAGAAAATAATCTTACTTTCATTTGTTTTATTGTAACTAGATACAAGTAAAAATCTCTGATTTAAGAACTAACACTCTGGATTAATTAATAAAGCATTTATATTAATTTGGCATTTTGGATGCTTACTTTATTATTCAAATATTCCTGTGTTTGTTAATATGTCATTTTAACATTTGAAATAAATTTTGAAACAAATGATTGTTTCTGCAATTAAAAGTATAAGTTTCTGAGTAAAATATTACATAGATGTGTTCTCATTAATATTGTGAGTCCAAAGATCTCAACCTAATAAAATTGGAAAGCACAGAGATAGCATAGAAGCAACTTAAAAAATATGTTTTTATTTTATATTTTATTTAGTAGCTTTCCAAGTGAGGCAGAACTTGAATTAGCACATGAATTTCACAGCTACTTATTTGATTAGACACAGAAAGTCACCTTAGAACAGATTTCCTTCAATTATGCCAAGTGGGTCCATTTTGAATTTCGAAATCCCACTCTATAACAATCACTGTCTTCGTTTATGTAGGAGACTTGATGAGGCTTTGAATTCAACATATGCTGTATTTCAGGAACGTGCAAGGTAAAACTATGAATCAGAATTTCAAGGTCAAGAGGACAAAAAAATGGTTCCTAGTTTCTTGACCCTGAGTTCACTCAAGAGTTTGACACCTTGAAGCTGTCTCTTTCTACCTATGAGCCCCTAGTATTGTTAAAATCAGCCATGTCACCGTTCTTGTAGTCGTCACATCCTTAATAATGGACCAAAGCCTTGCTTTCAATACCGATAATGATAATTTTTATAGTTTGGGATATATATAAATAATATTTTATTTTATATTCTAGTAGATTGTTGTCAATGTAGAGAAATGCTCCTGATTTTTATATATTCATCTCGAGACTAGTGGTATCACCTGTCCTTTTGGGTAATTGTCTTACAGGAGGTAAGTCTAGTTGTGCCTTTCTTGGTGAACTAAGAGACGTACAGGGAATGAGCCCCAGATCGAAGAATCTCAGAGATTTTCAGAACTTTTTGATCAAGGCATGTGAACCATTCTACTGACCCTTCCTCTGATCTTGGATTTACCTTTCCATCCTGAATTACGTAGGGTTAAAGTTAAGTTTCTGTATCAAGGACATCTATAGTTAAAATGACTTATATACAAGAGAACTGTGCTCCTCTCTCACATAATAGTTCAAAAGAGAGTTGTCTGGAGCTACTAGAATTTATTTCACCACAAAGTCATTGAAAGACTATGGATAACAGGTGGGCCTGGGTCCAAGTTGGCTGCTACCTGTATTGTCATTTCTATGCCAACAGGAAAGAGGGACATGGGAAGGACAAGAAATTTCCTTATTAAAGATATAATCTAGAAGTTGCAAGCATCATTTCCAATTATTTTCCACTGACCAGAATTGCATCATGTGTCCACACCTAGTTGCAAGGGAAGCTAGGAAATATAGTATGTATTCAGGTAGAATTGTACCCAGTAAAATTCAGGTGACTCTATTATTAAAAGGAATAATATGTGAATAGCTCCTGGGAGATAATTAAGAATATCTTATAAAAAAAATTACCCTTGGGAAAAAAAAAGTAGTCAGAAAAATCTATCTGAGTAAGTAGCATATCATCAGTCTTTGAGTTTAGAGAAGGTGGACATACAGCAATGAACTTCCCACCTTTTCCAACACCTGTTCCATGAGTAATTCAGGCCATGAGGGCCAATTATTAAATGTTGCTAGAGATTTCTGTGGTGATGGCAGGCAAGGGAATTCCCAAGATAATGTAGTTCCAAGGTCATAATTTTAAAGCGTTCTCCCATTCTGGCCTCCTGCCGTAATTTACCTGTCTCACAGGATGCTGTTTGACCCATATGCGTGCTCTCGCTCGCTCGCTCTCTCTCCCTCTCTCATACATACAGACAATTCATACACACGTAACTTTACTGGAGTGGATTATATGGGCAAAAGCATGTGCTAGTTACCATTTTATCAGATATAAGAAGCCCAATGATGCTTAATATTTCAAATTTTGGAAAAGTAAGGATATCTGTGTATATATACTCTAGAGGACTTCAAAATAATTTGTCGAAAGTTAAACATTTTGTTCATAACCTTTCAATAACTTCTCAAAGCTTATTTTATCCTTCTAACTAAATGGATTATTTTGACATTGTATTGACGTAATCATAAATAGAAATATTCAGGAAGACAAGAAGAGTTATGAGTCACGATTATTACTAAAATAGATAAAATGAAGGGATAATTGAACATAATTTTAGTCTTAATTAAATGAATAAAACTTAGCTTTAGTCAGATCTGAGGAAAAATTATGGCATTTCATGTTGAAATTTTGAAAGTCTAAGGATCTGACTAAGTTCAATGTTTTATGATGGAATGATGGCAAGGCCACAGGAAAGATGACCCCTCAGTGGATGACATAGAATGTTATTTGACTTTGAAAATGATGTTTGTTTTAAACAAACCAATTAAAAGATTATTGTCCTGACTTACCTTTAACATGATTTTTTTTTTTTTTTTTACTTCAATCTCTCTGATGGAGTTTCACAAACTTAAGAGAAGAACAAACTATCTTTGTTCAGGTTTATCAGAGTTTTATCTTTTAAAACATTGAAGTGATTCCTAAGTAATCCAGTCTCAGTTTGAAATGCCGAGTCCCTGGTGGCCGATGGAAGCCTATAGTTCCAGTCAGACACTGAACTTAAAATCCTAAGTCTGATGAGTTCATCTATTTTATGTGTATGCATGTGTGCGTGTGTGTGTGTGTAACTCGTTCATTTCCAAATTGAATAATTTAGGCTACTCTGCACATTTCCCCAAGCCCTCCTGAAAAGTCAAACAACCAGACCAAGGCAGCTGAAGCTGTTCTTACTCTACTGTGCATCTTACTTTCCTCTTGCCATATCCTTTCCTGTTGGTGCTGAAAATACATAGATTATCTAGACATAAGTGCTCCATACTGATTTAAATTACTACAAGTTCTTTGTCTCTCTGATTATTTTAGCTTCAGGGTCAGACACCCATAATTGCCTACTAATATTTATCCCTCCCCTATAGAATAACAGAATTGGGCATGGCTAGAAGCTACACTCCCCAGCCTTAAATATGGCCTATTGTGAATATATGTATTTATTTTCTTGTCAATGGGATAAGGGAAGTGATGTCTGCCTCTAAGTTATGCCTTCAGAGGAATGTATTTGTGCTTTCCCAGGTTTTTTTATTTTTTATTTTTTTTATACTCAGTCTGAACACTAGCTAATGTATCCTGAAAGTTAACTCAGAAATCTTTAGTGTTAGGACTATGCTGAAACTTGATATAACTGAGAATTACTTTGATTATTTTGCAACAGCTCCCTTTAAACCCATTCCTGCCCATTGCTACACTCCGAAAAATAGAAACCCAAGCATACAGGAACAAAGCAGGATATTGTTGCTTGAGATATCAAAGGAGGATTTAGCAGCAAAACCAACTAAAGTCTGAAACAATAATTCCCATAATTCATTATGATGTTGAAATTAGAAATAGAAGAAAAACCGATCAGAAAATATAAGAAACACAGGAGAAGAGAATAAACAATTCTCTGCAGATCTTAGGAAATCATATGATCATTATAATGCAGGAACTCATCCTAAGCTAGTTATTTCCTTCCTCTTATTTCATGTCACATAGTATAAATTCGCCTGGAGAGACCAGGAGATAGTTCCAGACATATACTGCCTAATAGTTAAAATGATGGTGTCTTGAAACATTAAGTTATTCTTGTCAAAAAATTACAATATCAAGTACAAATGCAAAAATCCTAGCCAAAAATTACAATATCAAATACAAATATAAAATCAAATAATTACAATCACGAATTCAGAATTTAAAACTCTAAATAATGTTTATGTGAGGAGGAAAAAAATTAATTTTCCTTCTACCCTTGTAAATTCTTCTGGTTGGACTAATAATAATCAAATTAACATGAGTTGGATTAACAGAAGAAAATGACCAAATTTATTATATATGTGCATAGAGGGGTTCTATCGGAATGTGAGACCAGAAAACAAATTGGTCACTTAAGGCGTTTTTTGCCACTTCAGTTAAGGAGAGAGTTGGTGGAAGTAGTGGCTAGGGACTTCATAGGGCAGGAAGGCAATTCACATGGAGATAGAAAAGCAAATATTTGATGAATGTGTGTTGGGCTATCTTTAACAATGGGACACAAAGAAGACTTTGATCGAATGGGCCCTTCTAGGTTCCTCCCTGTCGGTCACTGTCTAAAGTTCATATTAAACTATAGTTATCTGTGATGATAACTTTCTTCCTGAAGCAGGTCCTCTGTCTAAAGTCTTTGAGGCAGTGAGGGAGAAAGTCAAAGTTTTTTCTAAGTCTTTCATTTCTTAAAAATTACTATCTTAAAAAAATCACAGCTCGAAAGGCATATTTAGGGGTGGAAAACTCTGCTCCCCCTCATTTACATGTTCAGAGACAAAAACTAATTCGAATGTATTCAAGTAAAGAGAAAGGGCACCAGTATGAAAGATTATAAAATAATTTATATGATCTCTAAAGTCCTGTGATATAGAGATTCATTGTTTTCCAAATATATGTGATAAATTAGATGTGTATGGCTCAAAATGTGTCTAAAACACCACTCTACCCATAGAGTAAAAGAGTAAGGTAATGACTCTGGATTATATCAACACATGGAACTAGCAATATGCTTTGAAAAGGCATTGAGTATGTATCCTTTCAAACCATTTCCTGGAACTCAAAATGTTTACCTAGTTTTCAAGGAGCACAGAGCTCAGGTAAATTTCAACGCTGTCAATAGTATAAGGAATTCTGAAAACACATACAGTATTCTATTACTATTTTTAAATATTTAAATCGTGTATGTCATCTTAATATGTCACTGATCATTTAAAAATCTATAAATTCTTATAAAATTGATTAAAATATTTATTTGTAACACTCAGGTTTAGATTAATAACAAAGGAATTATAATGAAAAAATGATAATTTGTGGCTTTTATGAATATCCAAAGAATAAAAAATTCATAAATAAAACAAAATGAAGATGTTAAAATACAATTTTAAATGCTAGGGGAAAAAAGGTGAAATCACTGTTCCTATGGATATACACATACTGATTAGACAATTGGCTCAACTTTTTCTTAAAATTCTCCTGAAGTTTCAAAGATAAGTTATGCCTTTCGGTCTTAGGATTACAGTTCCTTTTTAGTCTTTCCATTCCAGTGGCAGTAAGCATAATGAAAAACTAACAATAATTAATAGATCTTTAAAATTTTTCTTCGACCGAAGGCATATGCTAATTACATCTCTGCCTCAGTAGAAGCAGGGAGCGGGCGAGGGAGGCGGGTGCAATTCAGAGTAGAGATCTACACATGCTCAACCATGATGTCAGCATCTACAAATAGCTCTTTCCGCGACTGCATATAGTTTGCAGATGCTTGATATTCATAGTGATTTGACCATAAGAGAATTTACTTTCAATTCTGAGCCTATGACTAAATTTTAAAGCATGTTCTTTGACTAAGAAGACATTTATTCTATCAGCCTCAGTAACTATCATCAGA
>NW_011888854.1:3996728-3998614 GCF_000151845.1 Pteropus vampyrus
AATGATAATTTGTGGCTTTTATGAATATCCAAAGAATAAAAAATTCATAAATAAAACAAAATGAAGATGTTAAAATACAATTTTAAATGCTAGGGGAAAAAAGGTGAAATCACTGTTCCTATGGATATACACATACTGATTAGACAATTGGCTCAACTTTTTCTTAAAATTCTCCTGAAGTTTCAAAGATAAGTTATGCCTTTCGGTCTTAGGATTACAGTTCCTTTTTAGTCTTTCCATTCCAGTGGCAGTAAGCATAATGAAAAACTAACAATAATTAATAGATCTTTAAAATTTTTCTTCGACTGAAGGCATATGCTAATTACATCTCTGCCTCAGTAGAAGCAGGGAGCGGGCGAGGGAGGCGGGTGCAATTCAGAGTAGAGATCTACACATGCTCAACCATGATGTCAGCATCTACAAATAGCTCTTTCCACGACTGCATATAGTTTGCAGATGCTTGATATTCATAGTGATTTGACCATAAGAGCATTTACTTTCAATTCTGAGCCTATGACTAAATTTTAAAGCATGTTCTTTGACTAAGAAGACATTTATTCTATCAGCCTCAGTAACTATCATCAGATATTTGATTAGTATGTTGAAGCTCTTTTTCAACTATCTAAAGCTGTTATTTAAATTACACTTTAAGGTTTTATTATCTTGACTCCTAACAATGCCAAATATATCTCCCATTTCAATTTTCCTTTTCCCTTAAGCCATATCTGTCTTTTCGCTTTATTTCAAGCAGAAAGTTTATTCAGTGTCATGCACAGAGTCCACAAATTGCTATTAAAAGTGAATATTTATTGCTGCTAAAAAATCAATTGCAGGTTAAATATTTAAATCTGAGTATTTAGGCATTGTATGTGTTGGCTCCAAAATGATACTCCATATAACCCTTCTTATAGTCATATAAATAAGTTAGAGAAAAGGGGGACGGTTGAACTTTGGAATTAGTATCAGTAATCTCAAATAAAACAAACAATATATTTAAAAATATAATAATTCCTTAAAACCTTAATTGGGAAAGACCACATTTCAAATTTCACTCCATTTGATAAAGCTTTAAAAGAGTGAATAAAACACGGTATTTGGGAATAAAAGTATGCAATATTTCTGGTATTATCATTTCCTGATAAGCAACCTTACTCAATTATTTACATTTTTTTACTATATAGCAAATGGGAGTAGAATATCTAGCTGCTAACATTATTGTAACTACTACATCAAATCATATATATTGTAGAGCCGTTGAAATAATTTGTAATGTTAATGATATTAGTTTAAATATATATATATCCCAAAAGTCCTATTGAACTTCTAACGGAAACAATGTATTTAAATATTCGATAAGAATAATGGCCTCATTTTAAATACAGTGTTCAAATTATGGACTGGTCATTCTAAAATCAGAATCCTCTGCTCTTTATGCTACGCAGGTCTGACGAGATTTCCCCTAATAGAGCAGTTCTAGGTACAAAACTGGCCTATTTTACATTTACTACCTAAACCATTGTAGATGCTCCATTGCTGTTATTATAAATGCTACTGATTAGAGGCCAGTTATTCTTATATAGTCGCAGTATGATATTCTGTCTTCCCATGAACTCCCCTCAATGCTTAAAAACCCTGACATGGCCATCTGTCCAGACATTTGTTAAAATGACAACTGAGGATATTGCAGTCCCTAAAAGACACTTGAAATAGCAACAACGGCAACCAGACATCAAGATCTAAAACTGGGGCCTTAACAGACACAGTGAAGATAACTTCCTGACAGTCCAATCTTCTCATTACGCCTAATAATTAGCCAAATATTTCCAATGGCATTCAGTGGCATTCAGAGGCTTTTACTTTCCTGATGTGGAGCAGAAGTTGTCCGG
>NW_011888854.1:4000384-4003570 GCF_000151845.1 Pteropus vampyrus
TTTCATGTCTGGTGTCCAAAGTCTTTCTTGATCTACCCTCTGTCCATTTTCCAGCTTTATATCTCTCTAGTCTCTAACATTTTTTGTTGTTGTTCCAGCCATAAGGGAATACTCTCAAATGCATCCTGCTATATTTTATGGTTTTATGACTCAGAAAATGACTGAAATGCTATCTTAACTACTCTCTCTAGCCCTTTTGTTTTCCTACAAAAATCTTACACATTTTTTAAGATTAATTTTCCATCCTCTACCTTGCAGCTTCTGTGTCAAAGAGTTGTTATCTGAAAGTTTATTTATGGTATGATATGCTGAGAACAAGAATGATTAGTCAGTTGAATAATATATTAGAAGAAAGAAAAAAGGAAGGAAGGAAGGAAGGGAGGAAGGAAGGAAGGAAGGAAGGAAGGAAGGAAGGAAGGAAGGAAGGAAGGAAGGAAAGAAAGGGAGGGAGGGACTAACAAAGATGGACAGAAAGAAAAATATTAGATTTTGTGTTGAGATGCATAGGGAGCAAGGATGTGAGTAGGAACTGGGAAACGCAGTTAAGAGCATAGGAAAATATTGGTAAAATATTTATTTCAATCAGTATTCAACCAGAGGAAGTCAATCCAATAGAATACAGATAGAGGTGACATAGACAGATATATAGATAGATGATATAGATGGAAATAGAGATAGATAGAGAGAGATATAGATGCAGACAGATATAGTTTAGATGAGAGAGAGAATTATTACAGGTCATTAGCGTATACTGTAGTCTCTGGCTAAGCAAGCCCAAAATCTACAGCCAGACAAGCTAGAAGGACTGACTCAAGGGAAAGGAGAACAAATAAGGTCCAGCTGCTGCTTCATACAGTTCAGTGAAGTGACTCAGCAGCTCTGCAACAATGAAGTGATTGCTCAGGTACCAGAATGTAGAAAATTTTTACTTCTTTTCCCTCTTAAGGATTCTGATCACCAACGACAATTCTCATCACCAATCTCAATCAGCAATTTTCCACACTCTTTGGGTGTCCTACAATTCAACTCCACTCTGATACCATCTACCTGGAGAGAGCATCTGATCCCACATACTAAGGGTTCAGTCTTACAAGACTGTTCCACTCCCACTTCAGATGTCAGGTGGAAATCTAGTTTATTTTCTATGTTGCTAAACATTGGTGGTTCCAATGAACTTCTACTTGGGTTTGACCGATTTACTAGAATGGCACACAAAACTTAGAGAAATATTTTCCTTACTAGATTATCGGTTTATCAGAAGAAGTATAACTCAGGAACGGCCATATGGAAGAGATGTTTAGGGCGAGGTATAGGAAAAGGGGGCACAGTGTTCATGACCCCTCCTAGTGTACCCTTCTGCCCAAATCTCCATGTGTTCATCAACCTAGAAACTCTTGGAACCTCCTCCTTTTGGCTTTTCATGGAGGCTTCATCACATAGACACAATTGATCAAATCATCGGCCACTGATGATTGATTCAACCTCCAGCACCTCTCTCCTCCCCGGAGGTCAGGATGGGTGAGACTGATAGTGATAACCTTCTAATAACATGGTTGGTTCTCCTGACAACGGGCCCCCATCCTCAGATGGGGTCTGAAAGTTACCTTATTAACACAATAAAAGACACTTTTATAGCTCTCACCATAGGAAACCCCAGGAGCTCCAGCTGGAATGGGGTCGTAGATCAAATTCAGTCCTTCTTTAAAGGGTGCTCTAGGCCCCAAGTAAGCTCGCCCATCAAGCCCGTCCATCTCTTTTGAATAACTAAAATAAACTGATTTAGACTTTAATTCCATCTGTAAAGTCCTTTCTCAGCAGCACTTAAAGCAATGTTTGGGTGAGTAACTCGGGAAGGTATGTGTATGCTAAAGAAAAGTCAGCTGCCTCCTTCAGCCACATAACTCGTGAGATAACCTTTCTGGTTGCCCAATCAAAGCAGAAACAAACATACTAGAAAGAGAATGCTATGGTTCATAGTTCAGCCTGGCCAAGTTGACACTACATAAAATCAAGCTGAGTGGATATACTGGAGTCAAATGTCTCAGAATCTTCCTTGACACTGCAGAATGAAACACTCACGGCCCAGCAATCTCATACTGGCTTGTGTACACAGTTGATTATTGCTGTCTGAGTTATGCTGTATAAAGTTGCCACACACACCGAATTAGTGAACACTTACATACTGCCCACGGACAAATACAGAGTTAGGTTCTTATGGGTCTCTGGTTTCCACACTTTTACCAACCGAATAACATCTATGTTGTATATGTTCATTGACAACGTGCTTGTGAAAGGAGCTGTTAGGCAGTTAGGCAGACATGCCAACAAGGGAGTGCAGGCCCCGCCCAGAGACCCACCTCCAACGCCCATTTTATGGTTAAAAATTACCACGAGGAAGGAAAAAAAAACACAAAATAACCTCTGGTTTCATCCAGCCATAAGCGCTTGCGCAGTTAGTACCACCCTTCTCCTTGCGTGACCGCTGTCTCATTATACCATCGTTGCAATATCATACATGTGCCCGGAAGTTCATGACTCTAATGATAACAGACTGAATTCTGGGTCACCACATGCACAGTAGACGAAAGGTTATATAACAGCCAAATGTCAATCCAAGTGGCCTCATGTGCCAATCATGTAGCACCACCCCTGTAACCTCCCATCATGGCCCAAATATAACACAGACCTCCCCACTTTTACTATGCTATGGCCATCTCTGGCACAGCCTGCCTATCTCTTGAAACATACTTTAATAAATCTTACTTTTCCTAAATTTCGCTGATCTGTAATTCTTCACTGTGTCGGCAGAAAGAACCGAAGTCCCCTCCTTGCCACCAAGGCAATGACAGAATTAGACCACCTGACAGCGGTAACAAAGCCAGTCTGATTGAGGCTTAAACTATGCTTTTCCAAATTACCCATTTTCTATATAACACTTGCCAGGGAGTTATAAAATTCTTCTGCTCTTGATCTGTAGAACCTGCCTTGCCTTCAAGTTTAACCTTCTCTACACTGTGCCACCTTTTGAAATGTTCCAGCCAGCCAGCCCTAGCCAAAAAAGATTTTGAAATTTGAAATTTTCCTGATCCTCATACGGGGGAGAAACAAGCTTTCCTCTACCCTCAAGGTTCTTCTGGTTGGTCTAACAGTCAAATAGACCTGAGACAGATTAGCAAGAATAAATAA
>NW_011888854.1:4004865-4006327 GCF_000151845.1 Pteropus vampyrus
ATACGGGGGAGAAACAAGCTTTCCTCTACCCTCAAGGTTCTTCTGGTTGGTCTAACAGTCAAATAGACCTGAGACAGATTAGCAAGAATAAATAACCAAATTTAGTGCATACACACGTATGGGAACCCCACGTATGTGAGAGAGTCAGAGACCCCACACATGAGAGGTTCACAGACAGAAAGGGAACAAGGGTGTATAAGACATCCCGAGCTAGGGATGAAGTAAGGTGTTTTGGGGCTTCAAGGGTCATGGCAGGATGATGAGAAGAACAGAACTTTAATAAAGGGAAGTTTGCCCTGCCCTATAGATAAGGTCAAAAGAAGTTATCTCTGACAATCTCTTATGGGCAAGGCCTCTGATTCAAATTCTTCTACATAGTCAAGGCTGCTGGATGGGGACAGAAGTTTCTCTTGAGCCTGCAGCTGAAGCTGCCTTTAGCTCAAAACAATCTGCGTACCACAACTTGGGGTGACTCTTTCTGGACTCTGTTACCTCTGTAAATTTCTTCGGCTTTTAATACCACCATAATGTCATTCACTACGCTATTTTTCCTCAGTCATGACAATTTGAATCTAGAAATTGAGCCACGTTTCCATCTTTTTCCGAAGCTATGGCACGCACTTTGTGGTCATAGAAGTAAGCTGTCACATTACTATACTGAAGACCCACATTAGTGACAGAGGGACTTAGAGTGACAGCTCCTTGAATATGGTCTGTGGATAATACCGCGAAAGGACACCAGGCATGATCATTTGTAAACCTCATAAGAAAAGCATTTCCAGTGCATGAAAGATTCTCATAGCACCACCTTCGAACTGAAGGGCGGTGCTATGTCCTTGATGGATTTTATTTATTTTTATTTTTTTCCCTTTATGGATTTTAAATGAGACTGGGGAATGTTGAAAACTTCAAATATTTATATGAAGAGGAGGAGGAGACAGTCACATGCTTTAATATTAATCCAAAACTATAGAATGCTTATTAAACATTAGCCAACAACTTGTCTCTGTCTCAACATAATATTTTATAAAGGTAAGTTGTTTAACAGTAAACCGAGGTAATCAGGTCCAGCGCAGTGTATGTGCAATAATACAAGGGTGATGAAGAAATGGATAAGAATAACTCGACCTACGTGTAGGAGAAAGCGAGAGAACTACTAAAGTGCAGGGACCAGGGACATTTCAAAACACCCGATTCACTCAATTCTATTCACTTACACGACTGTCTATGGAGTCTTTGCTCTCTAGACATGCATACAAATTACTTGCAAAACAAACTATGAAAGTTGAAGAAAATTGTTTTCTATCCTTTACGAGCAAAAAAAAAAAAAGAAAGAAAAAAATGTATAACTGGTATTCTACACAAGGACAGGAAAATCAAGTATAGTATTTTAAGCTATTATATAAAAATATGGTTATATTTACATGGGTAAGTACACATTTCCAAGTTTTTATTTAGAGTG
>NW_011888854.1:4007657-4010183 GCF_000151845.1 Pteropus vampyrus
GTAAGTACACATTTCCAAGTTTTTATTTAGAGTGAATATAACACTTTGTAAATAGAGTTGATATTAATAAAAACCATAAATATAATTTATATTATAGTAATTTCTTTTCCAACTTCTTTCAGAATAGCATACATATTTTTTAAGAAAGAGCAATTTAGATTTATTTTGAATTTTTTTTTTTTCAGTTATGAAAACCTTGCCTACCATTTGAATGTATACTGTAGGACTTATTCTTAAAAACACAGTTTAGTGGCTGAGGTAGGTTTGGGGTAGCTGAAATGAACCATACTTAGTCGGACAACAAAGGACAAGAAGAGGCGTGTATGCCCAGTGGGCACAATTTCAGAGGTGCAGTAAGATCCAACTGTCCCTCAAACACCTCCCCACGAAAATTTCTACAGTACCTGGAATTTCATTTATTAAAGCCATTCTTTTTGGCTAACTCATTGCTGTTAAGCGGTCTTGGTTTAAATATATACATAGTGATAATAGTGGTAATAGTAGTAGTAGAAACAAGAACAGCAACAAGAGTAATAAAATATTAACCTACCCTACGGCACTCATCCCGACGGCTGGCGACACTTCCTTCCTCCATCGTCTCATGTCTCTTTCCCCATCATCACTCTCAGCCAAAGACTTGGCTTCGTATTTCAATGAGAAAACGGGAATGATTAGACGAGAACACCCACTCGCCTCCGCCACTGCATTTATCCACCTTGCTGTGTCTGCCGTCCTGTCCCCAGAGACGGACGAAGCTTACTGGTCTTAGCCACGGTCAACTCCAGCACTGCTTCCTGTCCTGCCCCCTTTTAAGGCTGTCCCTTCCTTCTCGCCTGCATAACCGCTTTGGCCCCATCTGCGGAATCCTTCCTGTCAGCATACAACCATGCTGTTCTTTCTCCCATGAAAAGAATTTAAAAAGCTTCTTAATTTCACAACGCCTTCAAGCTATGCCCCTCTCTGCAGGAAATACGAATGCTTGTTCCTCTTGCTCCTCTTTCATTGCCTCCTGAACCCATTCAAACTTGACATTCACACCTACCATTCCACCTAAATGGCTCAGCTGAGGTCACCAACGACCTTTGCCTTGCAAAATCCAGTGACCAGTGATTCTATCCAGTGGGTTGATCCAGTGATGACATAGTTATGCTGTTTGAACTACTGACCTTTGACACACACAGTTAATCGCTCTGTCCTACCTCAATCACATTCTTTATTCACTTTGGGGACAGCAAGCACTCCCAGTTTCCCTGCTCCCCATCTGCTCATGTCTCTGTATCCTTTGCTGCTTCCTCCTAATGGAAAATATTGTCAATCATTTAAGGGCCTCAGCACTGAGTCCTCATTACTTAAGGCTCCTCCTTCTTCTTGCTCTTGGTGATCTCGTCCACACTCAAGACTCAAAAACTATCTCTATATCTATCTATCTCGAATCTATCTATCTATCTATCTATCTATCTATCTATCTATCTATCTATCTATCTATCTTGAATTCAAGCTTTAAGTATCGCACTGCTTAATTGATTCCATCTTTGGTGTATCTGAAATTACATAACATCAGCTAAATAAAATTGAATTCTAGATTTCCCCCGGCGCCAAGCCTGCTTCTCTCACAGTCTTTCACGTCTCGGGAATTATCTATTCCTTCCTTCCAGTTTCTTAGGCCAAAATCCCGTGCCTGTCTTTCTGCCACATGCCGCATACATCAGGAAATCTCCTCAGGTCTGCTCTTATAGTTTTTGCAGAATCTGACTATGTCTCGTCACAATCCTCATCGCCGCCTTCATCCAAGCGACTATCGTCTCTCACCTGGGTTGCCGTGTTCTGTTTATGCCTGAGCCACACAAGCCTCCACATCCCACAATCTATCATCCACGTAACAGGCAGTCAAGATGGTCCTCCCATTCCTCTTTTCAACGACCTCCAATCTTCCTATTCCACTTGAGGATGATCTAGTTTTGTATAACCTCCATCGGCTTATCCGCACATATTCAAGACACACTGATCTTGTCTTTTCCCTAGAACATATTGTACCCACTCAGTCCTCGGGGCCCTGAAACGCTCTGATCTCTGAATGGAACACTTGCTCCCTAAATATTCAGTTCACTCGGTACCTCATTTTTGTCATATCATTTCCCAAATGTCTATTCAGTGTGGCTGCCTTATTTAAAACTGTACCTCTCTCCCCCGCTATACACATACACCCCTATTTTTCTTTGCTACTTATTTTTTTTCTACAGAAACTGTCAGCTCCTGATATAATATTTATTTACTTGTAGCTTTATTCATTTTTCTTTCTCCACTAGCATGTAAGTTTTATGAGGGTGATAGTTTTGTCTACTTTTGTTTATTGCTGTATCTGTAGGATGTTGGATAGGACTAGGACATTTTGCCAGCACTTGATAAATACTTTGGAATAATAGTAATAATAATAGTTACATCTATATTCCCTCTACTTTTCCTGATTTTTACAAGTTTATTCAGTCCTCCCAAAGGTCCCCTGGCAGATATTGTTACACTTATTTA
>NW_011888854.1:4010448-4021255 GCF_000151845.1 Pteropus vampyrus
CACTGCTTAATTGATTCCATCTTTGGTGTATCTGAAATTACATAACATCAGCTAAATAAAATTGAATTCTAGATTTCCCCCGGCGCCAAGCCTGCTTCTCTCACAGTCTTTCACATCTCGGGAATTATCTATTCCTTCCTTCCAGTTTCTTAGGCCAAAATCCCGTGCCTGTCTTTCTGCCACATGCCGCATACATCAGGAAATCTCCTCAGGTCTGCTTTTATAGTTTTTGCAGAATCTGACTATGTCTCGTCACAATCCTCATCGCCGCCTTCATCCAAGCGACTATCGTCTCTCACCTGGATTGCCGCGTTCTGTTTATGCCTGAGCCACACAAGCCTCCACATCCTACAATCTATCATCCATGTAACAGGCAGTCAAGATCGTCCTCCCATTCCTCTTTTCAACGACCTCCAATCTTCCTATTCCACTTGAGGATGATCTAGTTTTGTATAACCTCCATCGGCTTATCCGCGCATATTCAAGACACACTGACCTTGTCTTTTCCCTAGAACATATTGTACTCACTCAGTCCTCGGGGCCCTGAAACGCTCTGATCTCTGAATGGAACACTTGCTCCCTAAATATTCGGTTCACTCGGTACGTCATTTTTGTCATATCATTTCCCAAATGTCTATTCAGTGTGGCTGCCTTATTTAAAACTGTACCTCTCTCCCCCGCTATACACGTACACCCCTATTTTTCTTTGCTACTTATTTTTTTTTCTACAGAAACTGTCAGCTCCTGATATAATATTTATTTACTTGTAGCTTTATTCATTTTTCTTTCCCCACTAGCATGTAAGTTTTATGAGGGTGATAGTTTTGTCTACTTTTGTTTATTGCTGTATCCGTAGGATGTTGGATAGGACTAGGACATTTTGCCAGCACTTGATAAATACTTTGGAATAATAGTAATAATAATAGTTACATCTATATTCCCTCTACTATTCCTGATTTTTACAAGTTTATTCAGTCCTCCCAAAGGTCCCCTGGCAGATATTGTTACACTTATTTACAGACAACCTCAAAAAGCTTAGCAACTTGTCAAAGATAAAAGTAAATGGATATGGTGCCAAATTTTTAACCCAGATTGTGTGCGTGTGCACACACATGCATGTGTGTTTGTACAGAAGGGAGGAGGGAGGGAGGAGGAGGGGGAGAGAGGCGCAGACTGCTTCTCATCTAGACTCTTCTCATCCTGAATTGGCAACTTTCCCAATGGTGGGCATGTCAGTTAAAACACAGGCTACAGCCATACTAGTCTGACTTCTAGCAGTTCTGCAGCAAATTTTCTTACAATTGTTCCTTTGTATTTATTTCTTCTGCTATATTTATTTTTCCTTTACACAGAAACAAAAATGGAGATTAAAGAACACATAAAGTATACTTTGTGGCATTCACAAAGTCGTAAGCACTATTGCTAACTTCTCCCTAGTGATTAGGAAAAACATCAATGTTGCATTGAGTGAATAGACAACAGTATCAATTGATCAGTGCAATTCGAGGTATGCATGTGTTTAGTGTTTATTTAAAAATAAAAGTACCATTACCACTTTAGAGGTTTCCAAAATTACTTGCAAAAAAGTAACTGCAATTAAATAATTTAGTTATGGCTACATATGAGGATTAACACATTTTGTCAGGCTATGTCTTCGCCATAGGCTTTACTATTTTAATCTGTTATCCTCTACTTCATCATAAACTAAAAAGTATATATGATCTAAGGAACTATTTTCATTTCTGTTTTCTCAGCAGTATTTTAAATAATTTATGCCTTTAGTTATATTTGTTTTGAGAGTGAAATCCACTGCCCAATATAGCTTTTATGTCATTCTCTGTTTCAACAGTTTATATATTATTATCATGTATAAAACCCAAGTCTGTGAAATCCTGCAGCAATTATGCCAACTCAGCAGTATTTTGTTGGCACTTATTTTTTCTTTCTTTTTTTCTTCTTTTGGGAACTTTACAATTTCTAAGACACAAAGAATATTTTTAAATAATTCTGAGGCTTCTGGGTTAAGATAATGGGAGGTACACCAACATGCAAATGATCTCCTAAATCTCCACCGCAATTACAAGATGGAGTATGGGGAAATAGAGGTGGTCCAGTAAAGGGGATGACGGAGGGGCAGGGGAGTGCCCCTTGGGACGAGGGTGGCAGTGGGGGGCCAGGGTGGGCAGTGGAAGCAATGGAAGGGATGGAGAATGCTCTTTGCTGGAGTCTTATGAAATGCCTCGTTTGAAGGTTAAGCATAGAGTTGAAGAATTAGGTTTGAGACAAAAAATAAATATTAATGAAAGAGTCCTCTACACAACAACTCCTCTACAAATTAGTTCATCCTCCCCTCAGAATTCTTACACATGAGGGAGGGTCCAGTCTGGCCACTGGCTCCTTCCCTGAATACAGTCACATAAAACGGGTGGGCTGCCATCCCTGCTTTTGCATTCATGGAGTTTCCTACCTAGGAGGAAGACATTTGGGGAAAAGAGTTGTATGTAGAGAAAACTGCAGCATAGGAAACTCTCTTTGATGCATTATGAAATTCTATCTTGTCATTCATTCCAGAAAGTGAGTCGACAACCAAGATTTTTCACGTTCATCGGGAACACAGCAGCACCATAAAGACTGAGATGAAAAAACCAACCTCGATGTAATCAGACAGAGCTAGAGAATAGAAAGTAACTTTAAAAAACTAATAGTGAAATTAGATTCCTTGGAGACATATTAAAAGATACTGTAACCTTAAAAAGCAGGAAAAGGAAAATTAGAGGGAAATAAAGAATTCTTTAAAAACTATAAAAAATTATTATTAGTTCCAGTTTTTCTACAAATAATAGCAAGATTGAATGATACAAGGTAGTATACAAAAGTCAATTGCTTTCCAATATTATCAACAATGGATAAGTGGAATTTGAAATTAAAAACTCAATATCATTTCCATTAGAACTCTAATCAATGAAATACTTAGGAGTAAATCTAATAAAATATATATAAGATCAATGTGAGAAAAACTATAAAGCCCAAATAAATTCAGAGAATTAAATAGTATTACACTTTCACAGGTGAGCAAATATTGATAAGATACCAGTTCTTCTTAACTTGATCTATAGAGACAATGTAATATGAATTAAAATCCAAAAAGTTGGTCTGGATATCGACCAACTGATTCTAAAGTTTATGTGGAGAAGTCAAATATGCAGAACAGCCAAAACAATATTAAAGGAAAAAAAACAAAGTTGTAGACCTGTCACTCCCCAACTTCAAGACTTATTATAAAACTATACTAATTAAGACAGTATGGCATTGATGAAAAAATAGACTAATAGATCAATGAAACAGAATAGAAACCTCAGAAATAGACTCACAGTTACATACTCAACTGACATTTGACAAAGGTAAGACAATGAAACAAAGATAGTTTTTTCAACAAATGATGCTGAAAAACTGGACAAATCCATATGCAAAAAAATAAATCTAGACACAGACCTTCACGAAAACTGACTCAAAATAGATCATAGGCCTAAATGGAAAATGGAAAACAATAAAACTCCCATAAATTAACATAGGAGAAACCTGAATGACCTTGAGTGTGGTGATGACTTTTTACCTACACCACCAAAGGTACAGACCATGAAAAAAATAATCGATAAGCTGGATTTCTTTAAAATTTAAAACAACTATTCTGTGAAAGATAACGCCATGAGAATAACAAGACAAGCCACTGGCAGAAAATATCTACAGACACCTCTAATAAATAACTGTTATGCAGAGATCTTAAAATGTAACAATAAAAAATCGAGCAATCCGATTAAAAAAAATGAGTCAGTGACCTTAACAGATCTTACCAAAGAAGATATACAGAGAGGAAATAAACATATAAAAAGATGTTCCAGATTATATGCTATGAGGAAAATGTAGGTAAACAAACAAACATCAAGACCCAGCTACCCACCTATTAGAATGACCAAAATACAAGAACAGTGATGACAACAACAAACGCTGCTGAGGATGTGCACCAACAGGAGCGCTCATTCATTGCTGGTGGGAATGCAAGATTCTACGGACACTGGGGAAGACAGTTTGGCACTTTCCTACAAAACTAAACACGCTCTTAACATATGATCCAGCAATCACGCTCCTTGGTATTTATCCAAAGGAGTTGAAATCTTATGTCTACACAAAAGCCCGTGCATGGATATTTATAGCAGCTTTTTCCATGAAGTGCATTAATAAGCTCAATATACATATTTTTACAATTAATTTATCTTGTTTTCATATTATCTTTTCAATTTGTGATTTGTATGCCTTTTATGAAACCCATAGATGCTAACACAATTGTATATATATATATAGACATTATAAAGAAATATACAAATATGCATGCCAAGTACTTTTGATAAAGTTGCAAAAAAAACATTGGAAACCACTAGTTGATAAAACAAACTATATACTTTTAAAATATTTTTCTCCATTATTTTGACATCCATTGGTATAATATGGATAAGATTTCAAGCATCCTGAGAACAGAATTTTTTTAAATCCTAGTTTTCTTTATTCTTTACCAAATCTAAGACTGTTCTACATATAGTATGAAGTCAAAATATATTATATGTGATTATGGTCATTAGAAGGTACAGTGTGAATGTGCTTCAGTGATAACGGACACTTAATGGTTTGCATTTTTGGTAACAACACTGTCACACCATAGTAACAATCGACTTTTAGATTTCTTTAGCCAGGAAGGAAGAATAAAAAAAATGTGTGTCTGATGTACAATGATGGCTGAATGCTTATTTAAAAGAACAAATAATCCACTCCATTGAAGATGCTGATTTAGAACAGAATTCCTGACCTATACCTTTGAAAAGAATTTAAATTTTCTGAGGAAAAAATCTATTTCTAAAATTTTCTTCCATTATGAAAAAACTGTATACATAGCATGGATATATAGATATACATATAATGACATTTGTTCATTTCATGTATAATATGAAGAGGTTTTAGTTGTATTTAATGGGGAGAATGAGAAAAAGTATGTCTACCTTTGGAGAGTGGAAGCATGATGAATATTGTTTTCTATTACTATATAATGCATTTTAAACAAAGAATTCGGAAGAGTTAAAACAAATGCTGAGTAAAGGCATAATAAAAAGATTGCAATTTTGGTATCAGACAGGTTTTTAATCAGGACAAAATATTATAGAAAGGTTTTAATAATGATAAAGTCTTCAGTTCACAAGAAATATATGTTTTATAGATATTATAATATCAGAAAATAGATAACAGAGCATCTACACTTGTGAAAAAAAGTTCAGATAACACAAAATATTAGAAACACATCACTGGTAGGTGATTTAATCTATGGCAAATCAGGCGAATGGAAAGATGACATAAAAAAACCTAAATAAGGTAATTAATAAAGAAAGATGATAGATGATAGACAGATAGACAGCTAGAGAGATGATAGATAGATAGATAGATAGATAGATAGATAGATAGATAGATAGATAATAGATAGATAGATAGATAAAGAGAATACACTTATTTCCTGGTATCCTTAAGATATTTTCAGATATATTAGTCTATAGCAAAAGTTCAATAGAATCTAAAGTTAACTAATAGAAAAAACTCATAAATAAAATGCAACCAGGCACAGGTTATGGAAAAAATGCCATTTATAAGGCAAATTATATTTATTCAAGGGGATTCTTAGAAAACACTTTCATACAAAAAATAAACAATAGAAATATAAACAGAGCTTTGTCAGTAGACAAATATTGGCAGGACTTCAGGATTAGTGAGCATTTATTCAGTTGGAGATGTGCTTTTGTTGCACTGGTTGTTAAGAATATTGAATATTACCCTTGAGTATGAATATATTGTTTAGAGTTATAAAGAATGGTCCAAAATAGCTAAATAGAAAGGCCCAAAGTGGTTACCTCTAAGAAATGTTACTTGTAATATTGCACACTTTACACTTAGTACTTCTCCACAGTGCTTCAATTTTCATAACCTTGTAGCTAGATTGCTATAATAACTTTTTAAAAAAATCATTACGACAATAACCAAACTTCTGTTGTCCCTTTTCCTTCTGTATTTATTACATCACCTTCTTTAAACTTTTCCTTTAGTATGTTTACTCTTCTCATAATTATTTATAATATCAATTCTCTTCTCAAATTATTTTCTTCTCTTTAACATTTGCTACTAACTATTCATACTTAATAATATTCACTATTAAATTTTCCTTATTAAAATACTAGCTTCCATAATTCTGGGGGTTTTTTTTTTGCATTAAACTCTAGAAATTTTTTAAATAATTTACTTTTGTAAATACTTCTAAACATGAACAAGTAAAATTATTCTAATATGTATTCAAAATTGAGCTAGAAGAAGCACTAAAAGTACTTAAATAGAAGATCTGGGTTTAGCCTTGGATTTTCCACATAAAGTCACTTTATTGTCACTTCGACTCTGTATCTGTGCTTCTTCTGCTGAGGAGTAATAATTAATAATAATTACAACAACTATTGTATGGTGTTATTATAAAGATCAGACATTTTCATTCTTTGAAATTAATTGTAAAACACAAATTACCGGGTACCCTCTTACGATCAGATGCATATTATTTGTTTGAGACACACAGATTAACACACAGCCATCCTTGGAGCGATGTAATCTTGTACAAAATCAGAAACTTTAGAAGTACTTCTATGCCTTGCCTCTATTTGTCACTTTTGTCATTTACGTCAGTAGCCTATATAGTAAATTTCATCTAGTTGTGCTCCTGACAGCGGTCGCATCACATTACAGAATCTTCTAAACTTTGTTGACACCTACATCTCATTTTCTATTAAAAAAAATGCCTGTTTCTCTCATCAAACACAATCCATAGTTATCTGAAAATAAGGAGCCTGCTGCTGATGCTGGCAAAGGAAAGGAAGGAAGAATAACATTCTATTCTTCGCACGTGCCTGATCACCTTTCACAGACGTCGGATGCAATTGCCAGTAACAGTCTTACACTGATGCTCTGTACATGTCTATAGTTTAAGCTTTTACATTTTTTTTGTCAATTCTCCCTGCAAGAATGAGCTCATTCATGCATATATTAAAAACTGTATGGTCCTTTATTCTGTTCTATGGAGATGATGTAAATGATTGCATGATTTTTAGGCCAACTGTTTTTGGTGGGATGAAGTGATATTCCTCTTTATTAAGTGGGCATTTAATTAATTACATGTGTGTCTGCTTTGGAAAATGAAATGGAGATTTTAGTAATTATGCATTCTTCTCAATATCAAGATGCATATGATTTCACTTATACGTGGGAAATAAATCTGAAAGCAACAAACAAACAAGACAAAAACAGAGACTCATGAACACGGACAATAGTTTAATAGCTATTAGAGGAGAGGGAGGGAGATGGGGAGGTAGATAAGGGTAAAGTGAGTCAAATATATGGTGGTGGGAAAAAATTAACTTTAGGCGGTGAACACACAATGCAATATACAGATGATGTATTACAAAATTGTATACTTGAAACCTATATAATTTTATTAACCAATATCACTCCAATAAGTTTAATTGAAAAGATGAATTCCTAGTCACCAAGACTTACCAAATCATCGTCTAGGAAACTGTCCTGGTAGGATAAGACATACTTGAATTATACCAGTTGACTTATTTTCTGACTAAAAAGTTACCAAGTTGGGGAAAAGCAACAGTTGGTTTTCTGAATGAAGAATCGTAAGAGAATCACATAACACAATTCCGCTATGGGGAAACTATTATATCATCTTTCTGCATTCGTATTTTGCAGATTCGGAGTGAATCCTCATAGTTCTCTTGAGCGGCCAGTTTATCATCCTTACTTTTGACTTCTTGTAGGAGATCGTGAAATGGCTCTACACTTTTCATTTAATTATTTTTATTGTAATTCCTTCATGTCATCATTACAATTTTAACACCTTATGTCACATTAATGTGTTTAAATGTTTGTATTTCTGAGTCTCTCAAAAAGTCTTCTGGTTTTAGGTAAGTATCGTCAGATAGATACTTTGAGTATTCTCCTTATGTCATAGAAGATATGATCTTGCTCACCGTGTTTTCATCGGCTGATGTTATTATATCTTTTACTTCTTGCCCTCTGTAGTGTTTTGAGTTTTATGAGGAAAAAAATGATAGCCACAATTAATTATTAATTATTAAATTTTGCAATCTTGTATCTTCTTTGAGATTTATAAAATTTTAAAATTCATACATGAAAGGCCCTGGAAAGACCAATTATTAAACATATAAAAGTCATGTAAGGTTTTAAAATTTTGTCCCTCTAATATTTCTCAAGCACTTTTACTAGAAAAAAGTACTTTATCTGAGATATATGTCCTCAGACCATGAGAGAGGAGGAACGGGTGTTCACATTATAGGCATATCCTACAATAAACCTCACACATGCATATATTGCATCAGCAAATGGCAATGCGTCTCTACCAATATGACTTCCACGTCCTGTGATTGAAACCCTAAGTTTGGGAACATTGCATCCAGAGGCATCTCTTAGAGCCAACAAGCTTGTTTTTCCCCTCTCAATGAATTTTCATTTAGACCCTTGCTCTTGCAAACTGACTATTATAACAGATTATATAAAAGTAGATTACAATGTGTATTCTTTGAATTGTTAACAGAAATAACACTTTTAAACAGTAAACTCCATTTGTAACTGCTTTAGAATTTCCTTTTAATGCTATAGCCTAAGGCTAAAAGTTTCACACAGTTTTCTTTAAATAACAAAAAACAATAGTATTTCTCTGATCCCTAAACAACTGGAAGGCGGGTCACGTTGATGTCATGTGGATGTCACTTGGATAAATCACAGAGGAGCAGTGTACTCAGAAGAAAATCTGATAGCCACACAGCCAATTTCAAGGTATATTTTTTTCCTTCATTTCAAGATAATCTAGTTTATTCATTCTATTCTGTGTCCTGTGATGTTTTACTATTTTTATTTAATTAACAATTTCAAATTCATATGTAACTTTTTAATGTTTTATTTTTTCTTCTTCATATCTAAAAATAAGTCACGTTTGAAAGCAAGATGCATTTGGCCATGCATTTTGGACCTGGGCTTAAAATGTACATCAAGATGATTGTTTTTTAAAAATCCTTAGAGGATTATTAATTCCACAATGTTCTGGACATATTAACATGACATAATATCTGCTTTCTCCCATTTGCCCAGGATTATCTTAATTATATAAAGAGATAGGAGAATCAGGATTTCTGTGCACGAAAATATGCTATAAATAAATATTTATTAAATTGTGTTTAGTCAGATCAAACTTTTCATATTAATAGAGCCGGTTCTTTGTAATATATAGAGGCCATCTCTATTGCACACGAAAGACCCTGCGAGTGCAATAATGTGGGAATGCTTCATCTGTCCTTTTAAGCCTTTGAAAAGGGTTGTATGAAGAGACAAGGGAAATCTCTTCTAGAAGGAAAGAAATCATGATCTAATACAAACCTCTTTTTATGTGCACTAATGCTTTGAACATTTGAAATCTATTATTCTATATGATTGTTAAAATAGCTATTTCATTATTAAACATTAAGGAAATATGGGATAAATCCATTTTCCTGTAACCTTAAATAAACATCACCGTTATAGTCCCTATACAGTCTGTGGTTTCATTGTTTTAAAAAAAAAAAAAAATCCTAAATCACCAAGTCTCCCAGCAACACATAAAAAACATAGTTGTGTTTCAATTTAAATGGACTAGTAAAAAGAACATTCAACCATTTGGAACTGAAATATTCATGAGCTACTCAGAGAACAATGAAACTAAATATCTTCAGATGTCCTAGAGGAACAAGAGTCAAGGAAACAGAAGAATAACGAGACTATTCTATTTTAAACTCCTTTTTTCCTTTTTTTTTTCCCCATTAGATGATAATATACAATTTAATCTTGCTACATTATGAATAGGATGTGACAAGCTCACCATTCTATGCTAAAAAATCTGTTAAAGCTTTTGACATGGTTTAATTCCATACTTTTAAGGATACTGGAACTTTAATTTGCCTTGTAGTATTTAATCAAGTACTTAGAATTATGGAATTGTTTTCCTTCGTTTTCTAAGTAAACGCTAAAGAATATCTCAGGGCATAACTTTAAATAATTTAAAAAATCGACATCTACCCTAATGCACTATCTTAATAGGATAAAGACCTAGATTTTTGTAAATCATAATTTCTAGAATCTTTACAAATACTTTTTTCTGCAAACAATTACTCTCTATTTCTACATGGTTCCATTTTCCCATTTTTTAACTTTAAATTAGCTACGCAGTTTTAAAGATTATCTACTTTAGGTAAAGACATAAAACAGAAAGTTTGAAAAAGCATTTTATTACTTAGAACTTTTCATCAGACTGCAATTCTTAGTCAAACAGGATGATGTTAAGTGAAAAGCTGGTCTATTTGAAAATAATATGATTATGTGTATTTTTTCATTTCTTCAGTGGCATTTTTTTTTAAAAAGCGTACACATGGAAAACTTTTAAATTATTGTATTATTAAAGGTGAATTCATGAGTCTCCACTCCCCACACCTACCCTCTTCCAAATCCACCTTTGTCTCTGTGATCTCTTATTTAGTCGATTTTACTACCATCTCCAAGTTCTCCAGATCAGTGACCTATGCGCAGCCGTATTAATGCTAAATCCTCACTGTCATTTTCCTTGATAAACCACATCATTCTCCCCACGTTACCTGCAACAGTCACAGCCACTAGCTCAAAG
>NW_011888854.1:4021700-4042032 GCF_000151845.1 Pteropus vampyrus
TAATTTAAAAAATCGACATCTACCCTAATGCACTATCTTAATAGGATAAAGACCTAGATTTTTGTAAATCATAATTTCGAGAATCTTTACAAACACTTTTTTTCTGCAAACAATTACTCTCTATTTCAACATGGTTCCATTTTCGCATTTTTTAACGTTAAATTAGCTACGCAGTTTTAAAGATTATCTACTTTAGGTAAAGATATAAAAAAGAAAGTTTGAAAAAGCATTTTATTACTTAGAACTTTTCATCAGACTGCAATTCTTAGTCGAACAGGATGATGTTAAGTGAAAAGCTGGTCTATTTGAAAATAATATGATTATGTGTATTTTTTCATTTCCTCAGTGACTTTTTTTTTAAAAAAGCGTACACATGGAAAACTTTTAAATTATTGCATTATTAAAAGTGAATTCATGAGTCTCCACTCCCCACATCCACCCTCTTTCAAATCCACCTTTGTCTCTGTGATCTCTTATTTAGTTGATTTTACTACCATCTCCAAGTTCTCCAGATCAGTGACCTATGCGCGGCCGTATTAATGCTAAATCCTCACTGTCATTTTCCTTGATAAACCACATCATTCTCCCCACGTTACCTGCAACAGTCACAGCCACTAGCTCAAAGATTTATTCTCTGTCCAGAATAAAAAAGATAACGTCGGCAGCAAAGGTGAGTCGAGTGGGTCAGCAGTCTCCATTACAAAATCGAAATTTCCTAAATTTGGGGTTCCTTGACACAACCCCACTGTGCGGGCAGCACCCACCTGGGTCTGGTTCTGCTTTGACCTTTTGGGACCTGGGCGGCAAGGAAACATGAAGCAAACTTCAGGCTGCCTGCTGTGCGGTGAATAACAGTCTTTTGTCTCAGATCCAGGAGCTTCCTATCTTTTGCCAGCTTCCATGAAACTGCAGCCCGCTCACTTGTTAGTTCAGAAGAAGAATGTGTTCTTGGATCTTAAATCAGGCAGCCACTCAGTCTTTAATGATGGGACTTACTCAGTGAAATAAAACTGGTCAAAATGTTTTTCTACAAACTGAACTTCAGGGGCCAAGAGCCTGAGTTCAAACCCAAATACTGTCACTTACTGTGTAACTTTGGCAAGTTGCTTATACTACAGGCACCTCACTCTTTCATATATAAAATAGGTAATGCATAGGTATGCTATCGACTTGACATTGTCTATGTGAGAAATAAATAAGTCAGTTCATGAAAAATGGTTCCTGTTACACATAAAGCATTGCTTACTATGTAATAAGCTTTTAATACATGTTAATTATTTTATTATTAGGCAGTAGTAGCAACTGGTATAGTAGTAGGTTATGACTATTGTTTTCATAGTTTACAATTTCCTTGTAGGGAAGCATCTATGTTACTTTCACTGAGAAAAATCTCACTCACAAATAGATGCCCCGAAGGTGAGTTTTCGATAAACAGGAAGCTGAGTTCTGAGAATCCGAGGAAACTTATGAGTCATTTCTTCTAAATTTGAAATATAATAGACCTGTCAAACTGGGCTGGAAAAGTTTACATTTCTTTTCCAAAATCTCAACTTTTCTCCAAGCAATAAGCTCACTAGAAACAAACAAATTCTTCACAAATCTATTCAAGCTAAAAAGTGCTTTTGAGTATACAAGAGAAGCAGAAAGAGGCAGAAAGACAGAGTATGACCATGACACATGAAAACCAACAAGGAAAAAAGAGACAGAATAATGTTTCCAAGATTAACTTCTTTGAAAGATTTTAGCATGAGGTTTATAATGTGTATGTTTATCTTCTTTCAGTTAAAATTAGCTCTTTACTCTTCACTGCACTTAATGGAATAGAAGAGATTTTATATTTTCATAAAGCAGGTCTTATGATTTTGCTACCCAAACATCAGATGTTCAACATGCCATTTATTCTTAGAAATATTTATGTAACTTTAAGGATAACATTCGAACTGTTTTATAGCAAATATTAGGACAGATTAATGTGAGTGAAGTACTATAGAAATAAGCGGGAAATCATGATCAAAGTTCATGGACCAGTCAGACACACAGCGGTTCTGGGATCCTGTGTTTGATCCACATCATCATCTTTAAGTACTTTTTTAAGTTCAAGTGTATACACTTTACTTCCCTGTAAGTACACTAAGAAAATATAAAGACACAATCAGTTTCTTACCAAAAGTAATATGAAGAACACAATAACAACACCAAAAACTACACACTGGTACAAGCAAAATTCTTCATTGTCATTATGCTCACTTTCTAACTTACTTTGCATACAACCCCAACTCTCTACTTCCACTGAAATTCCCTTAGGTTAATTACCCTAAGAGCAGCCTAAATCCTCCTTTCCTACTTATGATTGTCAGAAAACTAGGAGTTTTTCTTTGAATTCCTTCTATTCACTAATTTTCCAAACGCTGTCTTATAATGAGTCCCAGATGAGGAGGAATATAACATATTTGGATAAATAATACCAAAATCTTGTCGAATTTGATAAATTTGATCTATCGAATACAATGCTAAAAAAAAGTAAAGAGCCACAGCAAATGAAATAGATTAGCATTAGAGAAAATCAGTGACATAAAAAGTTGGTTCTTCGAGAAGATCTAAAATTGTTAAACATCTGGAGAGACTAATGAAGATAAAAGAGAGACAACAGGGGTTACCCAAATTAGACAGGAAAGAGGAAATATAACTGCTGATTCTACATATGTAAAAAGTTAATATGGGGATGGACATACAGAACGATGTCATGCCAATAAATACTACAACCCGGATGACAAATATAAATTGCTTAGTGGATGCAAATGATAAAAAACAACCAAAAGAGATAGAAATCTGAATTACATCTGTTATTAGAGAAATGGTACTTGAAATTTAAAAATCTTCCTACAAAGAAAATTCCAGCCCCACATGTGTTCACTGGTTAGCTCCATCGGACATTTAAGGAAGAAATTGTATCAATCCTATACAAACCATTTCAGAATTTAAAATAATAAAAACAAATATTTCTCAGCTTATTCCATGGAACCACTATGACCTTGATTCCAAAACCAGACCAGGACATTACTAGCAAAAACACAAATAATTATTATACACATACCCCAGTCTACCTATTTGACACCTTTACAAAGAGATAATATAGATAAAATTTCTATCTAGCTATCTATCTCCCCATTCACTGTTCACTGTTAAAAAATAAAATCTAAATTTGGAATGAATCTTTGTTTTTATGCCAAATATCTTCTAATAGAAAGGTTTTTTTTTTTAATTTTTTTTTAATTTTACCTTTTGACCACCTTCACTCATCCCTAGCACAACCCCCACCTCTGGCAACCACCAACCTGTACTCTGGTTTTCGTTTGTTCGTTTGTTCGTTTGTTTGTTTGTTCGTTTATTTTAGATTCCACATTTAAGAGAGGTCACACGGCATTTGTTTTTGTCTGACTTATTCCACTTAGCATAATGCCCTTGAGGTTCATCTATGTTGTGGAAAATGACAAGATTTCATTCTTTTTTTATGGCTGAATAATATTCCATTGCATATAAAGAATGCCTCAATTTCTTTAACCATTCATCTTTCGATAGACATTTAGCTTGTTTCCATAGCTTGGATATTGTATAAAGAGCTGCAATGAATATGAGAGTCCATACATCTTTCGAATTTGTGTTTTTTTTCCCCTCAGAGATGTATGGAGTTTTACATGTATATTCTTTTTTAAGCAATTATATTTAATATAGTTATATTATATTGCTGATTTTCAGTGCCCAGTTGCTGTTGGAGCCTGAAGTTATCAGAACCGAATGGAGGTATTAAATCATTTTCTAAAAAAGGAATCCCCCCATATTACTTTGAAAATCACATAAAAGTATTTCAATATTTAAATGAAAAATGAATAAGAAAACATTTAAAAGCAGTTTGTAAATGAAAACAATCACTTGATAATAATAAAAAATATTAAGTCATCAAATGACAGATACTGAATTGGTAATAGATGTTTCTAGAAGGAAAACCCAATACATATAGCATGCATTTGATACAATCATTCTCTCTGAGAACTAGGAAAAAATAGCCCAGTCAAATAATCTTTGTCATAGCTGTGTTCTGACAAACAATATGTAAGAAAGAAGCTGCAGTGACAAAATATCCATGTTATTTTCACTTTTAAACCTTGAACCTTTGAGCTCACCCCTAGAAAACTTAGAGTAAGTTTTTCTTCAGTAATAAATACCAGCGTAATGAGCAAAACTTTCTACCTTGAATGGGTCTTAACAATACCTTGGCAACATCTTAAACTTCTAACATATGGTTCATTTACATGAAGAGCATCTTGGCAGAACATTTTTATATATCCAAACTTCAAAGATGATGAGAAGACAAACAACCTAACCCACGAGGTGATTAATACATTGTAGACAACCATGATTGATCGCCCAGAACACGTTCTTCTGTCAAATTTCTCCTGGTAAAACATCGGTGCCAATGCGGCTTTTTGCGTGTGTGATTTTGAATATTCTAACAGCTTCATTTCCTTGGGTAAAATGACTAGTGTATTATAATTAGCATATATCCTTGGGTTGACTACTATGAAAATAAACATAGTATACACTAGAATGTAAACTACTACAATTTAATCCTATTTTCATTTCTTTTATTTAAAAGTTTACGGAGGTGTAATCTTATGTTGAAATATACAGGACAAAGTAAATACTAGCAAATACACAAATTCACATACAAAAATTTTGACAAATGTACATATTCCAATCAACAAATTTCTGAATCATGAGTAGAAATTACTGTAATTGACAAATACAGCCCTGATTTATATATTACATAGTAATTTAATTTTCACTGTTCTATAAGCTTTTTAACAATGTTAATTACATATTTACCTGTGACATTGAATATACTCAATCTCTGTTATATCTGCAATGATGCATTTGTTTCAATTTCCTAATAAAAATATATTACAGAAATAAATATTTTGTAATACTATTGCTAATAATATTTTCTGTTTCTCCCTTTATAAAAATAACTCAACCAGATCCTAAATTATTTTCCTTTATTCTACAATGTACAGGTCAGGCTCCCCACACCAAAGAATTATTCAACCCCAAATATCAATAGTGCTGAGTTTAAGAGCCTCGCTCTAGCACGACCACTAAAAACTGACTAAATAGACAAAAAGGAGAACAATAAAGTGCTTTATTAAACAAGAAAGAAAGAAAAGAGAAGAGAAAAGAAAAGGTAAAGTAAAAGAAAGAAAAAGAAAAGAAAAAAGTAAATCAAGGAAAAAATACATTAGTTCCGTCTCGGATGTGGAAGTCGGCTCAGGGGCTTTTGGGAAGCCTAGTCTTTGAAGCAGAGGGACAGGAAAGCCAGAAGGGGGACACCAGATCGGTGAGAAGCTTTATCTGTGACCTCCGATTCTTTATGTGTGTGTCCTTTCAGAAAATATAGAAGGCAGGCTGGAGCTGTGGCAATTTTAGTGGCTCAGAAGTGTTTCCTATGCAACCACTGGCTACAGCTGTATGTATGACAGCAACTGGCCAGCTCAAAAAATGTTGGTGGTGTAGTTCTGTTGCCTTGTCAGTGCCATTAAGTGACCCATGGCTAGAATATGACTACTGTCCTTCAGTGGTGTCCAGCTACTCACTTCTTCTGTCTGTGCTTTCCCCCAGAGAAATGCCTACTGGAGAAAGGGAAGCCTCCTGGGATCTGGCAGCTCAGTTTCAGATATGCCTAATGAAAAATTTCTCAACCTCAAGAAGCAGGCACAGGGGACAAGAAAATGGCAATGTGACCCCCGAGAGCCAAGGGAGGTACATTCAAGGGTTTCCCAAATGTAACCGTGAATTTCAGTCTAAAGGAGGGGAGACTGTTGAGATTGGCTCAGAGAAACTTGTACAGTGACGATCAGGTTATCAGCTCCTGAAAGTGGAAGAAAGAAGAAAGGGAAGAAGGGAGGGAGGGAGGGAGGGAGGGAAAGAAGGAGAGAGGAAGGAAGGGAGGAAGAAGGAAGAATGTCCGCCATACATACACAGGGCTGAAAGTTTATGCTGGCACTTTTGGTTTAGAATTCTTTTATTAAATGTAAACGAATTCAATGTATGCATTAACTATAATTTATTTAACAATTTCTATTGATAAATATTTAGACTTTTCAGATCTTCACTGGAATCTTCACTGGGTTTTCACATTGCATCATATTATTATACATTGTATTTAATTCCAAATTGAGACTCCTTTTATTTCAATAGATCAGTTATCACGTTTATATGTATTGTTATGTCAGACTTATTTAGTATTACGTAATTCTGTTCATTTAACTTTATAATACTGAATGTGGAGATTTGATATTTAATAACTACATAAACTTCCTTTTTATCTTTTATAATCTTCTCTATGAATGCTTTCATATTTTAATATCGAGAATGTTGGCCCTTGTACATTTAAGTATTGTGATATTTTTCTCTCTAAATGTGCATATTGCTTTTAAATCTCTATTTCTTGTTTTTTGCTGTTGTTGTCATTGGTATATTTTAGAGATGTTAGTGCTGACATTTTCACTCATCTCTCTAAACACTTGTTTTAATATGATTTCAACTTTACTTTCCTAATATTTAATATATTCCTTCTGTTCAGTTTTAGTTCTATATAAAAATAGATTCAGTACTCATCAAAAAGAGTTTTTGATACTCAGTTACTCAGCTTCTGAATTATTTATTTTTATTCATCATGTATTTTATTGGATTTAAAAGTCAAGTATTATTTCAAAAACTATCATGTACGTTAAATCCTCTAAATCATTTTAAGATTGAGATAAGTCTAAATTTCTTTACACTAGAGACAAAATTTTGCCCAAGTCAATTCACAGCAAGAGCAAAACCTAAATATTAAGAAATAGGATGCAGTGTAAAGAATGGCTGTCTGAACACAGACTGGGAAAATTCAGTGCATGCTGTAAGTCTCTTTTATACAATGCAATCCAGGTGGCTAGGGAGATGGAAGAAAGAGCAATGTGTAACTAGATATACGGTGCCCTTATTTGCCCCACTGAATTTAAATTAAATAGAAAAGCAAAATCATTGATTTCATTAAAGGTATTAACTATTTTTAATGCAGTTGTTAAAGAAACAGAGAAAGCGACCTTCTCTATTTGTCTTTATCAGCCATATGTTTATGAAATATGATGGGGGAAAAATGATCTATAAAAGTGACAAAGCATGAAGGTTTAACTTATAGGTCATACATAAGATCCTATGAAATAATCTACATCTAAGAAAATATGTGGACACTAACACACTCATGAGATTAGTGCCTATCGCTTCATCAGACTCAAGGATGGTTATAGCCCCCAAGTGTTTAAAAAAAATCTCTCTCTCGAGAATTCCATTTGTGTAATATGAGTTTATATTAACCTGCACTGCTTCTGAAACATGGCTAGGACAATCCGTTTTTAATAGAAATACAACTGGGGCAGAGATGGCATACATGAAAGTGACTCTGAAGGGCTGTGTTGAGAAGGCGGGCATCACTCTTTTGTGCTTTTCTAGTTCTCACTAAATGGGTCGCTGAATGTGATACCAGGATGCCCAGCGTGGTGCTAACTGCATGTGAAGTTCTTAGTGGTATGCTGATATTTGGGGAAAAACTGTGTTAATACAGGTATCTGCCTTTGACTTGAGGCTTCTGGCTGAGGAAGACACATGATTTCTGAGTCCTTTCTTTTCTAATGTAAATCTTTGATTTCTGTTGAGTGTATGTGTTTGGTACCCTGGATTAGCTGATAAACTTATGTTCTTCCGTTTTCCATTTTTCCCTTAATTTATTTAATGCTTTTATTAAAACAAAAATAGAAATCAGAACAAGGACATCTCCTCTACCAGTTCCTCTTGGAAAAAAAAAAATGATATCCTTTAAATTACTTCTCGAAGGTCTCACTGAGCAACAGGGAGGGAGCTTGTGAATGACTGATTAATGTGGAGGCTGGCACTCTGGAGAACATATTGTAATACCAAGCAGATAGAAAAATGTGTGTTGAATTATTGTTATGGTAATTACCTTCCACTGAATGTATCTTGGTGTTAAAAAGTAATAATAAAAAATCTTGAATAGGTATAATAATTACACTTAACTGCTGTAATTAATAAATTAATTTTAGAAAATAATTCATATCAGGAATGTGTTATAATGACTGAAATTTTAAACCTCTGTGCTCGTACCTTCTACAACTTTTTTAAACAAATTGCATTTAAATCATTATTAAAAATAACATTTTTTTTCTGGTTTAACTTTTTTGTATCTTAGTTTTGATTCTTATAACAACCCAATTTTAATATGTAATCAGTATCTTCATGTTATAAGGATGGGTAACAAATACACACTTAGGAACAGTTACACTCGTTCACGGGGACCATAGTGATTTATGATATGTCCCCAGGTGCACACACATGTCAACACAAGCACACACACAGTCTGTGCTATATACAACACATGAAAACAACTTCCAGAGATGAAAACTATTACTTATTACTAAAGCTTATAGAAACTTCATGAACACTGGGGTAACTATAAGTCAATACTAATCTATAGATATAGAATCCGCAATTCCTTAATAATATTGGGTAGAATTCATAAACTAGTGAAGTAACTTCATTGAGCAAATAATGATCCCTTTAGTTCCATGGCCAATGAGAGTGTCTGGATTATCAACAAAATTTATCTCCCTTCCACTCCTCCTCCTTCCTTTTTTTAGTTTTCTGCTGCTGTATTTGGTTTTTCATTTAACTTTTTTTATGCCAATTACAATTCCAACACACAGTGTGCTCTATTGTTCATTGTTGAGATCTGACAAGTTTATGGATCAGAGAATAATGAATGCTGAAATGAAAATGGCAATGTGCTGAATACCAGTTTAATTTCCTTTTAAAACAGGACCCTCCTTGGCTTTTAAGAAAGACACTGTTTCTTCCTAATGATACTTTTTTAAGTAGACATGAAAACGGAATAAGAATTGGGGAAAAGCTTACAATGAGGAATATATGGAGACATAATATTATGTTCACTCTTTGAGTAAGAAAAGCAAAAAAAAAAGGACGAAGGAGAAGGAGCAAAGAAGGATAGTGGGAAGTAAGAGAAGGAGAAAGAAGCAAGGGAGGAACTGGGATGACAAAAAAGACATCACTTAACTGTTAACGCATCAAACACGAAATCAATAAAACATGACGTTAGGTTAACATTGAGAATTAGACAGGTTTTTTTTGTTGCTGTTTTTGTTTTTGTTGCTGTTTTTTTAATATAGTGGCTTATTCCAGTTTCAAGTCTCAATGAGCTATTTTGATACCTGAGGTTTTCCACTTTGTGTTTTGTTTTCGATCCAGTGAATATTTACTCTACTTTGTATATATAGATTCTGCATTAGTGACTCACAGTTTATGCATGTTAATGCATAATGCGATGGTAATGGAAAAACTAGTCAATTATTAAGGTCACTTATCTCCAACACTATTTCTGCAGCTCAATTTGGCTATGTTGTTTTTAAATGAGTTTTAACTTCTTTTTCCTCCTCTTCACTAGTCATAAGTGAATGTGAAGTTATACTACATGTCATTAGAGAATGTGATATCAATCTTTTGTAAGCACTTTACACAATACTATACTGATATATATTGTGTATAGATGGAAGAAGTTATACATATATATGCATAATTATATTTATAGCTGGATATTTTTATTATCGTTTACATGAAAATCAGATCATTCTGAATTTGCAATAAGGGTCAAAATAATTGAAATGCCAATTCAATAAAATTATTTAGACATAGTTTAAGTCTTATGCAGCTTTTCCTTCTATAAAATGATAAAGACAGACTACCTGATGTGAAGAATTAATCTGGAATTTAATTAATCATTGTGCAAAATAATAAGAAAGACAATTTGTGCCTTTGATAAACTACTGAGACTTATTTTCTCCCCCATGGTCACAATTTCATGACATTTCACATCATTGAGATTTTATGGAGAAAGCTTCTACTCGAGCATATTTTAATTTGATGTGAAGTTCTCGTTTATTTATTTTTTCTTATTTTGAGCTCGTAAAGTACTATATCTGAACTGGGCTTTTGCCAACATAGCAAAACATGCGGCTCATTAGGTAATCCAGACCAAAGCAAAACTGCAAATCCAACAGATTGAACACCAAAAGTATCTTAATTACCTACACGAATTTTAAGTTTCGATTAGTAGTTCTTTCTATCATCACTTCTGGTCTGTGTATTGCCAGATGACTAACTTTCATCAAAAGCAATTATAAGTGTCCATTCCTCTATGACACCACAGAATCTAGGAACTATGATTAAGCTTTCAGCTTATGCCTTCTATGTAATAATTCACTTTTTTGATTGCACTGGAGATCGGGAAATTTGTGTCTAAATATAACCTGACTTAAAACGTGATCATAAACCTTACTTTTAAAATAGCATAAATATAAACTCCTGTACATCCATTTTTAATAATACCTTGACACATCTGAGAATCTAAATTGTTGTTGCTTATATATCTAGAACATTCTAAAAATATGTAAAAAGTTATCAAAATATATAAAATTTGAATTGTTAGTATGCTAATGGGATACACACCACATGCTACCTTCCCATATGGCTTCTTATGAACTTTGTTAGATTCTGAGAGTTGGGTTCTCTTACAGTATAATGCACAGTATATCAACCCTGCTCACCTGAAAAGAATTTAATATACGGCACTTTGTTATTAACATAAGGTATTATGTTAATATATAAAATTAGTATATGCTACTTTATTCTCATCCAGGTTTTTAGCAGATGATCTCCAATGATATGGATTATACCCACATCATGTCATCAAAGAGAAGTGGGGTTATCTGCCTACTGACTACTACCCATATGTGTTTACTACCTAGTTTTCTGCTTTCTCCAAAGCAGTATCAGGGCATGCGCAGGTCTAAATACTTTTAACTGCATTATTTCTGCAAATCAAGTAATTAATTGTAGCCCCTTTTTGAACAAGGAGGTCTTTAAATTCCCTTCAGTTGAGTTTAATCTCTCTCCCGATTGCAACAGTCTTGACTCCTATTGTAATCATCTTAAATAAAGTTTTCCTTGTTATTTTAAACAAATGTTCATTGTATTTTTCCTTTTATAGTTCCCTGGTTGATTTCTTAACTTTCAGAATCCATGTACATTATAAAATAGTTATTCATGTTATTAAGTGAGGAGTATTATATTATATGGCAATAGTAGTTAGAAAACTTTTTAGGAAAAAAATTACCAATGAAACCTACAGTTGAAATAAAATGTAAATACAAAATATAAGAAATGATATTGTTTCAATCCAGGTAATTAAAAAACAAATAGGTAAGATTGAAAATTTTTAATTGACCTTTATATTAATACCATAATAATTTTTCCCATTAATCTTTTTAAAGTATAATTGACATAATACATTAATGTTAGGTATGCAACATAAAGGTTCAATATTTACATATGGCAAAAAATAACAATAACTCTGGTTAACATCCATTATGTGATACATAATTCTGGAGTTATGGTTTTTTCTTGTGATGAAAACTTTTAAGATCTAATCCCTCAGCAACTTTCAAATATGCAACACAGTATTCTTAACTATAGTCCCCCATTAAACTTTTAAACTATTCAAACTTAGCACCATTTAACCCTGAATGAAAAACAAACAAACAAATAAACAAACAAACAAAAAACCCTCATTCTCTCTTGGTCCACAACTGGACTGATGACTATGGCTAAAGAACATTCACGCCCAAGAGGCTAAGAACACCTCTGATCCTTTAACACAACCACTGATCTCAATCAATCCCTTGGTACCCGAATCGTAATTTCCCTTTCTTGATCAGAATTTTACATTCTCTATTCAAATGTTCCCCTTCCAACTAAGTCTCGTCTGCTTCTCAGAGTAAACAGAAGCCATAAAACCCCAGTGGTGTATTCCATTCCTCTAGCTGCAGTGAAAGAGATGCCATTTCTCCTGTCTCAGGCCATTTTCTAAATCCAACGCCTCCCACTTTTGCAGTGGAAGCTCAAAATGTAACAGGGAAACTGATGATAAGCAGATATCAGATACCTATGGACACTCTGTCATTAAACGTAACAACTTTTCTTCACTCTGTATGGCTTCCCCTCTCCTGGCATTTGAAAGTGTGTATATGAAAATGTCTCATGAATCTCCACCTCCCGCTCTGAGGCTTTTACACAGTCAGCTACTCCAATTCACTCTAACACTCCTATTTGCCTACTGCAGTTGCTCTATCCAGGTCTTCATGGCTTCAGTTACCAACTATACGCCTATATCTCTTAAAACCGCATCTTCGTTAAAGACCTCTTTTCAAAACTCTAGAAATCTGTAACCAATTGTCTACTAAATATATATACTCTTATGCCTTCTGGGCAAGTGAAAAGCTGAATAAAGAAAAGTTTCTAGCACTAGCAAAGGGATGATTAGAACACAGAGAAAAGGAAGAAAAAGTATTAAGAAGGATGCACATGACCCATCATTTAGAAATTCCCTAAATGAGAACGAACTGCATGGCAAACCAATAAATGAAACAGTCAGCAGAATACAGAATATGTCTCCTCAAGGGGCATATTGAGAATGATAAGAGAAGAAGGATGGGGGTTACTTCTCTGAAAGCGAAACTCAGGAAAGCTGATCCAGGACATCGTGGTGTTAATAAAAAATGAAGAGGTAATAGGACAATCTGGAGTCGAAAAAGGAATAAAAAATTGTTTATGAAATATTATATGTTATATTTCACTTATTAAATGGCAGATTCTATGCTAAACTTTAGAGTACGTTAATTCAACGCAGTACTATTAAGTAGTAACTCTTATTATCCTCATTTTTTAGTGAAGTATTTGTGAAGAAGTGCTCTACCATGGTCAAGTTCATGAAAGGAAATAAGAACTAAGGCTGGGATTTAAACCCGGGCATTATGACTACAGAGTCCATTCTTAGTTTTAAAACTTTGGCCATATGCTACGTGCTCACCACTTCACCACTTTAGCTTAAAGAAATTAGGGAGGCAGACGTAAATCAAATAAAAAGTCAAAGAGAGGTAAAACAGAGAGGAGGATAAAAGAAAGGGAGGAATCGAGGAGAAAGAAAGAAAAGAAAACAGGCCAACTCTTTACCGGGGAGTCTACATTAAACATGACTCCCTATCAGTTTTCTCAGAGGCAGCCTCCTCCTTCTCTAGAAACAACATGCTATTGTGTGAGAAAAGCATGAGCTTAGGCTTCGGACTACCTTTTGTTTTGAATACTGCCTTTGCAGGAGACAAGCTGAACACACTAAGCCCTGTTCTTCAGGCTGCAAGATATTCAGGATGAGGATGAATGAGAAACCTTATAGAAATCGCCCAGCATATGGCCTGAATAGAAATTTAGTAAAAAGTATGTTTTTTATCTACCCTGAAATCATTCTTCAGCTACATTCATTTATCCCTGAATTTTCTTTCAATGTGCCCCATCGACTCAGGCTTCTCCACTAGGTTCATCCTCAGGCCTTTGCTGCGTCTCTTCCTGGGCTGGAAATGCAGCACCGAATAAGGAACAAAGACCTTTCGGGAATATTTTGGCTCATTCACATATGTGTGCATCTAACAGATATTAATTCATTACATATAAAAGACTTCTAAGAGACACTGAATAATGTTTTGCAGTGCCTCACAGGGTAGCAAAAGAGACTTCATTAACTCATTCAGGCTGGTAGTGCAGTATTCAGTAAATCAGTCTATAATCATGTTAAGTTGAATCTAAGTCGGCTATCTTTCAAAGGAAAGGTAAAGTTCCTTCTTTTTAAGTCTGGAATGCTTAGCTAACTTCAGAGCCCGATTTATTTTAAATATCTCTGTATAGAAAGCTAATGTCTCTTGCTATATTATTCTGAATCCGATGGTGTTTTCTTAAAAAAATTAAATGCAAAGAACACCAAAGCTAAATAATGAGACAGAGTAAAGCAACTGTTCTATGATAAGTGAAGTAGGTTTTTACTAATATGATAAAAGTTAAGAAATCTTAAAGGGTTCTCTACAGGTGCTAATTTTACTACTTGAATGAAATTAATAAGACTCTCTATAAAACAGCAGGAGATCCTTAGATTACACGAGTAATCAGCAAGAAAATTTATTGTGGTTCCATGAAGCATAAAATGTTTGTGTAATATATGCAAAAGTGGTACTTTATTCTCTGCAGTGAACAATTCTCAGTCCTTATAATAGAAAAATATTTAATAGTTTGACACCTCTTGAGGCATAGTTTTTAAAAGTTGTTCAAGTGTTGATTAACTTGACTGAAGACAAAATAACAATGTCACAATGCTGACTCATGTAAAACTACTGAGAATATTATATATTAACATAATGACATACATAAGAGAAAAACTGTAAAGGATTTTCTCTTTGAGATATAGGCCAAAGTCTAGAACAAATGCAGAACACACAATAACGTCCCAGAAAACATGCATGTAATAAATATGGGGAAAGAAATGAATAATCAGAAACTAACTAGAAAGAATTATTCTGAAACATGGGAAGAACTGTTCATGAAGTTAACTAGTATGCAGAATACAATATTTTAAAGGAGGATTAAAGCAGATAAAACCTTGAGTTTATGCTATAAACTTTAGAACATATATTTTACACTTACTTGAATTAAATCAAGTTCTATAAAGTACTTACTTCATATTGCTGGAAAACAGATGTATACTCTTTTGAATTACAGTCTTTTTTCCATCATTCCTTTGATCCAGTGCATTTGGTCTACATAAATGTTCCTTGGTTTCCTATACTTATGGTTTGGGCATGGATGTCTTTGGAGAAAACTCTATATGGTACAGTCACATATCCAGTTCAATGCTTAGTAAGTACTATGTGGTAATTTTTGTTTTTATATCCTCTTCCTTATGAAAGAAATTAAGATCCTTCAAGGAGATTTCAGTGAAAATGGTATACAAGTGAGAACCAGCACTGGGAGTCCAATCTGGGACTCCTTTTGCAGTATAATTTCAGGACAATTCTTAAGATATAAAAAATAGAAAATATGATGGACAAGATAAAAATGTGATCCTGGCAAACTTCATAAACATTGTTAAAAATGAAAACATCTACTTATATATGCCAGAAGTAATATATACAGTTTGCAGGTAACTATTAAGAGCATACCACATGCCAAGAACTTTTCTAAGACATGTACATAATTTATATAATTAAAACAATAATAATTTTACGAAGTCAGTATAATTATTAACCTCAGGTTATAGATGAGGAAATTGAAACACATGGGATCAATTAGCCCAAGGCATTATTTGGTAAACTCACGATTTTAATATGGGTGTAGTAGCTTTAAACCTTGGTCTTTTAACCAGTATAAAATACCACTTTTCACACAGTGCAGCAAGAAATATGAATGCTGATTTCATTTAAAATATCCAAAATACAGAAATAACTCATACAACTGAACAACAGTAAAACAAAAAATCCAATTAAAAGATGGTCAAAGGACTTGAACAAAAACTTCTCCCAAGAAGACCTACAAATGGCCAATAGACATATGAAAAGATGCTCAACTTCACTAGCTATTAAAATAATGCAAATAAAGAATACAATGAGATACCATCTCACACCTGGTAGAATAGCTGTTATCAACAGGACAAGTCATAACAAGTGTTGGAGAAGTTGTAGGGGGAAAAGCAAACCTCATGCACTGCTGGTGGGAATGTGAATCATACCATACCAGGAGAATGGTATGAAGGTTCCTCACAAAATTAAGTATAGAATCACCATATGACCCAGCAATCCTTCTTCTTAGTATCTACCAAAAAATTTTAAAAACATTTATCCATAAAGATATATGCACATGGTGTTCGTATACAGCATTATTCACGGTGGCCAAGACATGGGAACAACCAAAGTGTCCTCCGATAGATGACTGGATAAAGAAAATGTGGTACATATATACAATGGAATATTACTCAGCCACAGGAAAAGATGAAATACTGCTATTTGCAACAACATAGATGGATCTTGAGATTATCATACTAAGTGAAATAAGTCAAAGTTGAGAACCATATGATTTTACTTATATATGGGATATAAAACTGAAAACAACAAATGAGCAAGACAAACAAACAGAAACTTATAGACACAGACAAGTTAGTGGGCATCAGAGGGAAAGGGGTAGGGGAGGTAGATAAGGGTAAAGGGAGTCAAGTATTGGTGATGGAAGGAGATTTGACTTTAGTTGGTGAACACACAATGCAATATACATATGGCATATTATTGAATTATACTTGAAACCTATATAATTTCATTAACCAATGTCATCCCAATAAATTTAATATCGATCAATTAATCAGTCAATAAAAGCATGTCTTGTGAGCTAATTTTGTTTCTGTATCTATTTGTGATTTATTTTGGAAATTCTTCTCTCTCTCTTTACTGCAAAATATATATATTTTTTGTCTCTTCTTATTTCTCCAAATGCCCCACTCTGATACCCAATAAAATTCATCTTGTTACTGATCTAAATTGTTAAATCACTTTACAACTAGCTATTTTCAAGCAAAGCAGGAAAAGAATATACCTGAAGGAGAGAAAAGAGGTATAAGTCACATGAGAACAAATCATGACAATCAAATGGATATCTATTCCGGACTGAACTTGAGAATGCTTCTGATGAAAGAGAAGAGAATAAAATGGAAAGTGCCCTAATAACCTATCAGTCATTAATGGTAAGTCATGTTTGTCTGAGTTAGCCTTAGATCTTTCTAATCTACAGCTATATAATGAATAATTGTTCACTATTAGATATTTACAGCACATATATGCTATTTTCAATGATCTTGAAAATTTTAATGTTCAACTCTCTGTGTAAAAGTGATTTGTTATTATTCAAAAATATAGATTTTGAACTTACAAAAATTTGCACTTTGGGGCATTTAACATTCATTTATTTGAGACATTACATGCAATTTTTGCACTTGCTATTTTAACTAGGTGACTGAAAGTACCAATATAAAATAGTTGAGAATTTGAAGTTGAATTGAATTAGAGTTAAGCCAAACAAATTATTTTAAAAATGCAAGCTCTAATACAATCCTCTAATCCAGCTTTTTTCTCTAAAGTAATTTTTCATTTCCATATTAGAGACATAGCTGCCAGATCTTTTTATATTGATGAATAAATGTGGATATGTTTTCGATGATCAAACTTATCTTGTTGTGACTTAAAGTTAATCAAAGACAGTTATTAATCTTATAACTATATATGTATATGTATATGTATATGACATCCATCATTTGTGCAACTGCAATGTAAGAACGATCTTCACCAATTTTCTCTCAGTTCAATTCAAGTCTCTAGTGTTTAAAAGATAATTTGTTGCTCAGGCTGGACTCTTAATAGTGAATTAGGTCTACTCATCAAATTTTCAATTCCAGATCGACAATTTTTATCAGTACAACTAGGAACAATCATACTCTCAAGATACTAATTCTTATTTCAATGCATTTATTCAAAATGGGATATATTTACAGCATGGTGAAATCTTATTTTTGTTCATAGCACTCGCTTCTGTTATATAATTCTACTCAAGGGGCATATTTCTGAGTCAGAAAGAAAATTAGATTAATACTAGACTAAACTTAAACATTATTAAGAATATTATACAAAATTTACAACTTAATTACTTAGTTAATTAAGTAAAAAAATTATCTTTTACCCAATAACGACTGTGTGTCTCCCTGCTTCTAGGCACTGTCCCTGGTGCTGAAATGCAGAGGTGAAAAATGTAAAATCCTTGCCTTTATAGTATTTACATTCTTACGGGAAAGCCAGATTATATATAAATGCATTCTAAGTTATGTAAAAAAAAAAAAAAAACACAATAGATATTTTAGATTGGGTGGTAAGCGAAGGCTTCTCTGATGAGATGCCATTAATCAAAGAACGAAATGGGGATGGACGAATGTCATGTAAATATCATAGAGGAGAGGGATTCCCAGTAGAACTATCAGCAATAGCAAATGCCTTGAAGAGAAAATGAGGACTAGGAAGAGGTAGAATAGAGATCAATGAAAGACAGTGGGATAGGAAATGATCGGGAAGTAAATGGGAGCCAGATCGCGCAGGTGCGTTGGGCTATGTTAGACATTCGATTTTGATTTTGAGTGATCGGAATGCATTTAGCAGTTGTAAATGGGAGTATGATACGATATGATTTAAATTTATAGAATATCGCACTGACTGCTGTGTTGACAAGTCATCGTATGAGAGCAGTGTGGAAGGGGGAGCACCAGTGGCAATGGCGAGGGGTATTATTATCCTCAAGGTGAGACTACAGTGGCTTGAACCAGAGAGACAGTGGGGAGGTGATGAGCAATAACCAGATCGTTAGGCTAACCCAATAGGACTTGCTGATATATAGGATGCAGAGTGTGATACCAAGAATAAATGGATAATAAATCACAGGATTTTGGCCTGAGCCATCAGGTGAATTGTGGTGACATTCACTGAGATGGTGAAGATTAAGAGAGAAGCTGGTTCGCAGGAAAATCAAAGGTTGTTTTATCTTATTAACTTTGATATATTTATAAAAAAATTTAAATGGAAATGACAAGTAGGTAGTTAGATGCACGTGTTCATCGGAACAGGAGGGCCTTGAGATAAAATGTCATTGGCATATGAAATTTATCTAAAAATATGGGACTTGATAAAATTATCTAGGGCATAAATAAAGCAAGAGGAAAGATATTAAAAGTATATTTGCTAAAGAAGGAGACGTGATGAATATCACACATCTAGTTTTGAGTGAATCGTGAAGATTACTACGAAAACATTTGATACCATTCACAAAAATAGAGAATGTAAGAGCAATAAATTGTTTGGAAGGCAAAGGTAGGATATTTGGTGAACTAATAGCTTGTGCATGTAATTTTTTGTTTTTTTAAGTACTGATTTCAGTAAACAGTGAAACATGATAGTAGTGTTATCGCAAAGGCAATTGAGAAAAGTGGACAAAAGGTAGAACGTTCTGGGAATATCTATAGATTTGGAATTCATCCTCATAGCACGGGCAAATTCCAGAGCTTGGAGTACAACAGCAGAAGTGAAAAGTAGTATTTGTCTTTTTTATTTGTGTATTTTAGATTTTTGTTTTTGTTGTTATGAGAGTTGAGGGGCATTTTCACAGAGACAGCAGGGCCCTAATTGTTAAAATAACTAAGACTCTAGTATCCATAATACTGTTTAGCATTTATAACTATGAAAGTTCAGACTAGGAATAGCCAAAAGGATAAGAAGTAATATCCAAACTGGTTTAATCTTGTATTGTAATGTTTCTAACATCACTTTGATGTCTATATTAGAAACAGCAAAAGGTTTGGAAAATAAAACATAAATCAAAACAAAAACAAAACATAGAAGAAACAAAAACCACAAAACTTTGGGAAATTCCCTTAGAAATGACAATATCTTATCAATATTTTACCTTAAAGATATTTCCTCCTTCTTACTATTCCTAGATTCACTTACATATCTTTTGTTATCCTATGCTCTCCTAAGCTAAATCACATGACAATCTTTACTATTGTACAGAATTTCTAATTTACTTTGGTGGACTGTTTTTATAAGAGGAATAGTCTTGAACCTCTGCCGTCACACTGTGGAGAGAGGAAGGAAACTTCCAGCTGAGGGGAAAGAGTGTTTGCACACATTGGACTGGTTGTCCGAGGTGGTCCAAGTGGAAAGGCACTGCCTGGACAGGATTAACGCTTGACTGTGCATGGCTGAGGAGCCTGCTTTGAGGTCTTTCCTTATAGAGACAGACTGAAGGTCAGAGTACCAGGTGTGATGTTTATGTATCCATTACTGTTTGGAGGGCTTAATGTAGTCCCATAGATTAAAAACAAATTTAGCTACATCCCTTCCTCTGTTAACATACAATATCTTCCATATGCCATGGGTAACTGGGGGGAATTTTTCCTGTAAATTTAATTGGTAAAATCACATTATATTTGCATGGCTGCCAGTGGCTGTTGACATTTTTAATTTATCTGTCACTTTACTGTTGATAGACAAGCACTATGCTAGGATGGTCCTATGTCTAGGACTCTATCAGCCATATCAATTACACAATAATTTGTTCTCAGAATTTAGTATTAGAAATTTATTATATGAAAGTAGTGGAGGCGTACAGTCTGCAATGACTCTCAGTAGGCTAAAATCGAGGTAACAGCAGGGCTGTCTTCCTTCCGGAAACTTTACGGTGAAAT
>NW_011888854.1:4042843-4044399 GCF_000151845.1 Pteropus vampyrus
ATTAAGAAATGTATTTTTACTAAATCTTTTGAACGAAAGCCATTCTAATAAACCTTTTACATGAGCTATTCTAATGAGACTACAGGTGAAAAGCATCATCATTTTAGCTATTATAAACCAAATCCACCTCCAAAATGAAAATATGACCGTGCTCCTAATTCTATGCTTTCTATAAAGATAGTAGATTCATAATTCAACATCATTGGAAGAAAGAAGAGAGCTCATCATGTAGGGAAGAACAACATTATAATACAAATGTGTTGTGAAGTTACTAAAAAAGGTTCATTATAACTTCTCAGAATTATATCTATGAATAATATTGGAGAAAAAACTCAAAATATATAAGGAAACTATTATATGATTGTTATGATACAGCTGTATTCCAAATTTTGAGCATAAGTAATATTGGTATTAACTGGATGCATTTATGCTTCTCAGTGATGTGCAGCCTTCCTCAAACCTGAACTAGAGCAGCTGACAAAATCTGGCACTCAGGGACATTATATAGGTCTGCGATTGCCTCTGGAGAATTCTGAATCAATCGGCCCATGAACAGATGACATTAAGGCATGAATAAAATATTTTTATCACCAAGGGATAAAATCTTTTTTTGAATTTCTCATATTTGCTAAGAGAACATTTACCCTATTTTCTTAGACCAATACTCCAAAATGTCAAGGAAAAGAACAAACTAAACCTCACTGCTGAAAATGAGCATTGCGTATGCTTCTCTACTATCCATTGTTTTGTGATACAGATACATGTGCTCTTGGAAATTGGTTTTACAAATTAGTATGAGTGGAAAAAATAATCTATGAGACTCTTGGATGATTCCTGGTAGGTGGCAGATGGCACCTGTAACAGATAAGTTAGAAGAAGCTTTTTGCATGCTTTCTGGTTCACGGTAGACAAGACTATCTCGGATCTGAGAATCTCATGGGCCAATTTAGAGAACCTCTTGGAAGACAGACTTTGCTGTCTTGTTTGTCATGTATCACTAGATGCTAGGCTACACCTTGTATACGGATGTCGCCATAGTTCATGCAGTGTGTCCAACAGACTAGAAAAAATGAAGAGCTTCCCGTCATCAGACAGAGCAGAGACGAAAGAAGAGAGGATGGTTGCTTCTAGTTTGCTATCACTGCCTCTAGCAACGAATTTTAAGTTTTGGTCTCAGACTTCCAAAGGAATAACTACAACCCAAAGTATAAGCAGTGTTCAAGCAATTGATTAAATATAGAATTGTATAAAAGAGACTGCTAGCTCCACAAGAGGTTTATTCTGCATTAATAAGAGGGAACTTACTAATGTTGAAATTTGAGATCCTTAACTCACATATATGCCTCTCTTCATTAATTTTTCTGTTGTTACTATTTCTGTTAGTACGTTATGCAGGTGGACTAATATTAGTGCATAATTACTTGTTGTTTTGTTCTGTTTATTAATTACTTCATAAACATTACTCTTAGAAGGCATGAACTATGTGTTGTCTTTGACAACCTCCATAAAAAAATGGCCTATTCATTAAATATAAGGAGAAATAAAGTTAAGCAAAG
>NW_011888854.1:4052464-4055013 GCF_000151845.1 Pteropus vampyrus
TACTTAAGATTAATTTAACATGTATAGGACTTCCCAATTAAAACTTTCACATTAGCATTGCATTTTAAACAGTCAATCTCCTAATGAGACATCCCTAGCAATGAGAAGTAAGTTGCAGGACTCAACGTGCCCCTAAGGCCTACATCTGGAAAGGGTATTTTTAAAACTATTTCATTTCATTTGGAAGAGAAAGTGCCACACTGCCACCTTCCGACACTGAATTTCTCCCTGATCAGGAAAATGTCTGTTGTAAACAGAGTATGCATTGCATATGTGCTTTTGGTAGTATTAATGCTTTTAAGGCAAAAAAGATTCAAAGATTTTATATTTTTCTTTAAAAAATTATCTGTGCTATTATGCACATATAAAATAATTTAATCTGTGCATATGTAAATTATGTAAAATAACAAATTAAACAACCATGAACCCACCATTCAAATTAAGAATGAAACGTTATTGACAGAGTTGAAGCTGCTTGAATGAACCTCCACAATCTTACATTTAAATTTAAATTTTGAAAATGTATCTTTTTTTCTTATTAATGCCATTAGCATGACCTTCATGCACGGAATATTCTTGTAGCCTGTTTACTTGGCATTTCTGTGGTTCTCTGTTGCTGCTGACCTATCTGGCAAGCGTATGGTTAACAATACCTTTGGGTGTTTTTATAGATAGACAGATTACTCTTGTCCTTTATCTTTTACTATATTGGGGGAAAATGCTATATTTATTTAACAAAGATTTATGGGATGCCAATTATGTGTCAGTTTCAACAGCAACTAGAGCAAACCTAATAGAGGGCAAGATGAAATCAGTGATGGCCCACTGGACAAGTTTTTTAAGGAATTCAGGAAAACAACCAAACAGATAACTGCCACAGTTAAACTAATATAAAGTTCTCTTTCTTTACCTGGCTGATTTTCAAGAACCTGAGGGAACCTCAGATACTGACAAGGGATCTGGAGAACATAGAATCTTAATCAAATAATGGATTGGCTCAGGGCACTGTCATCAGGTCAGAAATATGATTGAATGAAGCCAGGATTTTAAATCAAATGTCCTGCGAGGGATTCTTTTTTATCACAGGTCACTTAAGTAGTAGATGTCCAGTAACACACAATACTGTTCCTCTAATAAAATTGGCAAATGTTATTGGCGATACGATCCATAAAGAAGAGATATCTAGAAAGAATATAGATGAAAATGGTATTAGCCTTCCTTTATAAGAAAACAATTCTAAAATCGAGATGATAAAAATTTGTTTATAAATGTCCAGGACGAATATGACGGGACCTTAATGTTCATTGTTATTTTCCTTAGAAGTTTAAAATAACAAAAATCAAACTGTAAGCTCATTTACATAATCGAAACATTGCAAAAGTCAAAAGCTTTTCATATGAACGTTAGTTGAAATAACTTATTTTTATGTTTGAATTGCTTAGAAATACTAAACTGTATTTAAAAATATCTGAATTAACTGGTGACCACAAATCATACAATACGGTGAGAAAAATAAGTTTCTGCAAATTTAGTAGGTAAGCATATAAAATGGGTTAAGATTGGAAAATGACCAGATATCTCTCTTTTAGTTTTATACTCTCGGCTCTACATCAGTTTTAAAAATATATACAGATATTTTCTGATGTCTATTGTCTTATCTAGAAAAATGAAGTCGTTCAACAATTATTTTTATTGCTTTCCATGAAAAAAGTCTTTAGCTAGTCCCCTGGAAGGGCACTAAAGGATCTCATAGCTTTCTAAAGCCATCTTCTACCTTATACTTATATAAGGCCAATTCTACCACAGCTGCCTACCCTAGTTTCCCAGTGGGTCCTGATCCCTTACTTAAAAATGGTCACCTTTCTTTACATTCAAACACTCCCTTTATTTATATCTCTAAACAACTTCACTCTTAACCAAGTCATAATCTTTAGCAATCCCGGATTTAAAGTATGTATGTATACGCAAACGTATATAACGTACTTTTTTCACAATAAAATTGCTAGCAGATCTGGATCTTTTATGGATAGTCCCTTCATGAAATTTGTTGTCTACACAACAATTGGATCACCTTCATTAAAGCACATTCAGTGTCATTTTTTTTTTCATCAGGTTGAGGAATTTTAATTTGCTGAGTGTTTTTTTTTTAAGCCATAAATAAAATTGTTAAATTGTGCAAATGATTTTTCTGCATCTACTAAAATAATCATATCATTTTTCTCCTTAATTGGTAACATGGTAAATACATTGACTGATTTATGAATATTGAACCAACTTTGTACTCTCAGGGTATCAGTGTCATTTTTAATGTTTAAGTAATAAAATTAAATTATATCTCATATGAATATATACTTCAATATCTTCTCTTAAGTTTATACGGTCTTCACAAAACAATTTATAGTTTGCCTTTTCTACTTATATCCATCCCTTTGAATTATTGCAATTCATCTTCATTCCTCTTAAAAGTATAATTCTTGAATTTACAATACTCACTTAGAATTCGTTTTCTGCTTCTGTGGTCTTTTTTAGTTCCTCTTTATTACTTGTCA
>NW_011888854.1:4056403-4056799 GCF_000151845.1 Pteropus vampyrus
TCTTTTTTAGTTCCTCTTTATTACTTGTCATCTGTTTCGCCCCTCTCCTAGTCCTGAATGGAACTAATAAAAGCATGCCATTTTTAAAGACTAGACCCAGCATAAGCATTTATATTTGAATTATTTAGCACTTGAAATATTTTTCAGGGGAGATGATAGCAGGTATTGCTTCTGCCAGACAGTTAATGATTTCTGTTTGAAAGATAAGATAAGTTGGCACCAAGGTGGACACTGCCAGTTTCTTTATGATGGTATCTGGACAGGTAACTGACAGGGCACCAAACAGTCTACGCACTCGGATGTCAGAGAGGAAACGAGAGTATGATTTACTTTGTGGATATGTGAATGTTAGTGCCTTTGTTTACAAATAGATCATTTAGTATGTAAAACTTGGCT
>NW_011888854.1:4056849-4059352 GCF_000151845.1 Pteropus vampyrus
ACCAAACAGTCTACGCACTCAGACGTCAGAGAGGAAACGAGAGTATGATTTACTTTGTGGATATGTGAATGTTAGTGCCTTTGTTTACAAATAGATCATTTAGTACGGAAAACTTGGCTGGAGATAAATTGTAATAAAACGGTTTGGAGAAGAAAATTTTTCTAATCCGTGATCGCAGGTCATTTACCGAGACTGAAATAAAAGCAACTTTGAAGTATCATCAAGTCTCTCATTTTCCTTTTACTCAAACAGGATTGGCATTGCGCAAGGTTAAATCATGCACCTAACCACATCGTGAATTTTGTTTTACTGTGAATTAAATTGGAAGTGCCTCGTCTTGCAATATGGTTTTCATAAAATCCTAAAGGTTTTCAGTCTTCAGTAGTTCCTTATTAAAATGCAAATACTCTAGGATTAGAAAGCCCTTAACTCAAAAGCAGTTAATACTTTAGGGAGCAGAGGGCACAGTGGCCTCTGACTGGGAGGAAGTCACTGATGCTAAGGATGAAGGAGAGGGGGCTGTGCTGGGGAAGGCCAGTCCCTACGGATTAAATACATTATATTTCCTCACAGACTACACAACTTTACTTAATAAGCAATTTATTGTGTGTATTTCTCCTTCATAAAGAATCTCACTTATTGTCATTAAATAATTAAATGTATAACAAAGCCTCACTAATTTGTGAAAATTGGGAAATTTTGAATTAAAAATTACGTTTAGATATGGGCATGCACATGGAAGCAAAATAAACTAAGCAAGCAAATGGAATACCACCCGTGGAAACATCCAGTCTCGTTGTTAAATGTCTAAACGCCTTGGTAAAACATTATGTAGAAATACCTAAAATTTAATCTGTTTTATGATTATTGTTTCACTAGCAATAATTAACACTTTCCTCAAAGTTTGTTAAAACATATCTAGTTTATTTTTTACTTTTTCATTTTATTTTATTAAATTCCATATAATACACTGCATAGCTTCCTAGCAGGGTAGGTACACATGAGTTATCGTTTTTTTGTTTCGTTTTTGTTTTTTTGGTCAATCGGAAAAACACTTCCTTAGTCATTTAATTATCTCCGAACCCTCTGATACATAGTAATAATTAACTCTAGAGATCCATCTGCGTTTTTCCATGGAACTCCACTAATATGAATAATTGGTAGCCCCTATGAGCCTGTGGATGTGCAAAATGGCACTCCAGGATGAGCAGACGCATGATCAGGCCAGCTATTCCAGGAAGAATATCTAACCATGTGTGGTAAAGCTACCTAGTCAGATTTTTTAAACACTAAGAATTTAGAAGCATTATTCATCAGAGTTTAAATAATACTATCTTAAAGTCAAAAGGACATAGTGAATATTAATTAGCTCAAAATTGCAATAAGTGAGAAAAAAAGTATAGTATAATGATAGATGAATCAAAAAGGAATTTAAGGTTTACATTAAATGAGTTCATTAAGATAAAGAACTCTTTAAAAAAAACTATTTCAGGAAATTATATTCTGGAAATAAGTTTTTCTCCAACTACCTGTGGACCTTCGTTCTTGCAATTTATAGTCTTGTTTAGAATTGAAAGAAGGTCAGTGATGTGTATGCTTGAATTTCAAAATGACCTGTTCTAAAATTTCAAACTGAACTTCTAAGTACTAGATCGCTACTATATAATACATGACAAAGAAAGATTTGAAACTAGGGGGAAACATTTATTTTCTGAAACTAGAGAAGACCACAGGAAAAGTAAAGCCATAAAAGTATTATAAAGTTACAAGGCCCCAGAGTCTGAGAAATCTGATCCTTGAAAGAGAATACATAGTGTTTACAATGGGAATCATCAGACGATTTCTATCTGTAGGAAATGTTCTTTTACTGTTGTCATAGAGCAGCTAAAAACAAAACAGAGCAGAATAAACACAACGTGCCGTGGTGGAGAGTCGATGGCACCTTGTTCAGCAAGCACGGCGTGATGTGCCTCACCCTTCCGGCCTCCCTGCAGCTGCGTAAGAGCCATGTGACTGGTTCTGGCTGACTAAGATACTAGTTGTGAATGCTGTTTCTGGGCAAAAGAGATTAAGAGTCGATAGGCAAGCTCCATCTCTTTCTTACAGTACCATGGAAAATTTAGAAGCCAGAAAATTTAGATTTTCCAGATGATGCACTTTCTGATGAAGGCCTACATCAGACTTTATACATGTGTAAATCTGCTAAGCCACTGAGATTTCGGGATTGTTTATTGTGCTGCTCGTGTTAGTTATTCTGACAAATATAGGTACGTATGTTAACGAGATAACTATTCGTCAACCAGAGATGAGAAATTGTCTCTCTAGAAGAGAGATTCTCGCAGGTGACAGTCTAAGGGGCTGGTAAAGAGCATCTTGGAAACATGTACTCCAGAACTGATCAGTACTGCAGAGTTTATAGCAAAGAGTTAATGAAGAAACTTAAGCTGTCTAACCTCTATTAGTGAGGACAGTTTGAAAAGAATCACGGTAGGAATATGATCAG
>NW_011888854.1:4061117-4063632 GCF_000151845.1 Pteropus vampyrus
CTACTACGATGCCCTAAAGATCTCTGCATGTGCATGTCAAACGCAGCTATGTTGTCAGTGCTAATGAAGTAGCTGATAAGGTTTTGATACCTATATTTATTCACATTATCCCGAAAGTAGACACAAGATTTCTGTAACAGAAAAAAGATGAATCATTACATAGAGCAAAAACTGGATCGTTTCTCCTTGCCCCCAACATTCCAATTCCGGGATGATGTGAGGAGAGCCAGATGGACAGCCTTGCATATATGGGGGTCGTATCACAGGAGAGGAACCCCAAAACTCTGAATCCGAGAGTGTATGAGGATATACCTGCCCACTCCACCTCCATTCCCGAGAGAGGGACACAAATCTTCGCTTCCTAATATACACACCTTCTCCTCTCAAAGAGAAGGGAAAAGAACCCTTATTACCCTTTGGGATGTAAATAAATGTCTTCCAAGGGAAGATAAGAGATGCTTCTCAGAGTTTACAATCCCTGGGACAACATGTCTATGGATCTGGGTCTCATCCCTGATTGAACTAGAAAGAAATGCCTCTGGAGAAGTACGTTTCTCCAGATGGTCTCTCACTGTATATCCAGTGACACTAAGACTTTGCTTTGACCCAGGTCCCAGTAAAATGTTCAGAAAGCCTTAACTATGCTGGAACGAACATACTCACTTCCTGACAGCAGCGTCTCATTGGGAAGAACTCTGAGCTTTGTGAATATAACCTGGCAATGTCCTTATGATGCTTTTCCCAGGAAGGCTCCTTCCCACGTTCATAGAAGAAACTGCCGGAACCAAGTTTTATGAGCTAGTTTGTAACCATGGTCCTCAAACTTGTTGCAGTGCAATGCTGTAAAGCATTTCAACCACAATGTCATCTGAAATTTATGACAACAGTACCAGGCAGGTACTGTTCTAGGTGCTGGAGAAGCAGCTGTCAACATAACATATCCCAACCCCAAATAAATCCTGACTCTGTGGAGTTCGCAATATGATATGATGTAACATACATGGGTAATTTATTTCAAACAGTAAAGTATACATTTCCTAAGTGTTAGAATGCTCTTTGTGTTTTTATGTTTTTTGACATAAAAGTATGGCTAGCCCTAAAAGGGCACTATACTCTCTTTATATTCAAACACGTTTTTGGAACAGTAGATAAAGGGTGGCCTAAAGCCTAATTTGCCAGAAAATATGTATAACCTGAACGATTCGCGTAGAGGCTACCAACGTTTTGAAGGCTGCTGATTTTGCAAGTTCAGACCTGGAGTCAGGGCACTTCTTTGTTCTTTTTAAGTTACTATACTTTTTTAAGCACTATGGATCAGGTGATTTAATAGTTTTTGTCTAATGGTAATGGTTTAACTTATTAAATATCTTTATATATTTTTCTCTTATAATGTGTCCTTCTGAGTTCTAAATTTCTGTTTAACTTTTACGATTTGTGACTTAAAATTGTATGATAAGGTAATATTTTGCTGTTGAATTTTTCTTCTAGCTAGAGAAATGGTTAGGAAAAGTATAGATTTAGGAGAGTATTCCAGGAAGTCTGATATGGATATGTTCTTACTTATTAGAGGAATATTTTTTGTAATTATATATCTATATTAAGCTCAACATTGTTTGAATGTATTGACATTTTTTGAAATAAGCAAAACTTCTTTGTCCCACTAAATGAGAACTTAACATGACAGATTAACTTTTATACATTTTAATTTCTTTCAGTGAATGTAATTACAAGATGTCCTCAAAGCTCTTAGATATAAAACATGCTTTCCTTAAACAAGTCAGTCAATAATTTACATTTTATCATACCTAAAAGCAGGTTTTATGGAAACAATAGAATATTTTCTAATGAGTCCACTTATTTGTTTGGTAGACCAAATCAATCTAAAAAGAACGCAATAAGAGTTATGCATTTTAAGCCACCTGAACATAGGCAGATGAATGTTGAGCTCTCTAAAAATAATGTACCTTTTCTTAGTTCTCTCATTGTCAAAAATATGTAGCATTCAACATATAAAAAGTGCAGGCAGTGAGCTACTGTAACGTGAACTAGTGTTGCCCATTGTTATTTTTAAATTATTTTAAATCACATTAATATTTTGAGTGATATAGTCTATTGTCACAATGTAAAGAAGAAATAACCTATCCACAACGACCTATGTGTAAACAGCCACTTCTAGTGGCGCTAAAGGAACTTGCTGTACAGTTAAGATCCCTAATAGTAATTGATGACTTGGAGACGATTGCAGAGAAGTTTGCCTGTCAGGTTTATTTTCTGTGATCAAATTCAAATGTAAAAGATCACATTGTATGCAGAATGTTTTCTTTGTTTTCATACAACCTGACTGGCTATGCATTTATTCCCAAAGACTCGTCAAAGGCAGATTTAGTGAACTACTTTTCTTGCTGGCAAAGGAAACAAATCAGAATTAACCACAGGAAGAAATCTGTCCTTTGATTCAATGGCGAGTTATGTGCAATTTACTTTGTAGTTATGAATTCAGTTGAAAACCAGTAGG
>NW_011888854.1:4064837-4072962 GCF_000151845.1 Pteropus vampyrus
AAATCCTGACTCTGTGGAGTTCGCAATATGATATGATGTAACATACATGGGTAATTTATTTCAAACAGTAAAGTATACATTTCCTAAGTGTTAGAATGCTCTTTGTGTTTTTATGTTTTTTGACATAAAAGTATGGCTAGCCCTAAAAGGGCACTATACTCTCTTTATATTCAAACACGTTTTTGGAACAGTAGATAAAGGGTGGCCTAAAGCCTAATTTGCCAGAAAATATGTATAACCTGAACGATTCGCGTAGAGGCTACCAACGTTTTGAAGGCTGCTGATTTTGCAAGCTCAGACCTGGAGTCAGGGCACTTCTTTGTTCTTTTTAAGTTACTATACTTTTTTAAGCACTATGGATCAGGTGATTTAATAGTTTTTGTCTAATGGTAATGGTTTAACTTATTAAATATCTTTATATATTTTTCTCTTATAATGTGTCCTTCTGAGTTCTAAATTTCTGTTTAACTTTTACGATTTGTGACTTAAAATTGTATGATAAGGTAATATTTTGCTGTTGAATTTTTCTTCTAGCTAGAGAAATGGTTAGGAAAAGTATAGATTTAGGAGAGTATTCCAGGAAGTCTGATATGGATATGTTCTTACTTATTAGAGGAATATTTTTTGTAATTATATATCTATATTAAGCTCAACATTGTTTGAATGTATTGACATTTTTTGAAATAAGCAAAACTTCTTTGTCCCACTAAATGAGAACTTAACATGACAGATTAACTTTTATACATTTTAATTTCTTTCAGTGAATGTAATTACAAGATGTCCTCAAAGCTCTTAGATATAAAACATGCTTTCCTTAAACAAGTCAGTCAATAATTTACATTTTATCATACCTAAAAGCAGGTTTTATGGAAACAATAGAATATTTTCTAATGAGTCCACTTATTTGTTTGGTAGACCAAATCAATCTAAAAAGAACGCAATAAGAGTTATGCATTTTAAGCCACCTGAACATAGGCAGATGAATGTTGAGCTCTCTAAAAATAATGTACCTTTTCTTAGTTCTCTCATTGTCAAAAATATGTAGCATTCAACATATAAAAAGTGCAGGCAGTGAGCTACTGTAACGTGAACTAGTGTTGCCCATTGTTATTTTTAAATTATTTTAAATCACATTAATATTTTGAGTGATATAGTCTATTGTCACAATGTAAAGAAGAAATAACCTATCCACAACGACCTATGTGTAAACAGCCACTTCTAGTGGCGCTAAAGGAACTTGCTGTACAGTTAAGATCCCTAATAGTAATTGATGACTTGGAGACGATTGCAGAGAAGTTTGCCTGTCAGGTTTATTTTCTGTGATCAAATTCAAATGTAAAAGATCACATTGTATGCAGAATGTTTTCTTTGTTTTCATACAACCTGACTGGCTATGCATTTATTCCCAAAGACTCGTCAAAGGCAGATTTAGTGAACTACTTTTCTTGCTGGCAAAGGAAACAAATCAGAATTAACCACAGGAAGAAATCTGTCCTTTGATTCAATGGCGAGTTATGTGCAATTTACTTTGTAGTTATGAATTCAGTTGAAAACCAGTAGGGAAAAAAAAATAATATAACGCCCAGTATTTAAAAAGATGTTAAAGAGCATTTTAAGCTTTAAACTTTCTGATAAAAAATAAGAAAATGAAATATTTTAGAAAAAGTGGAGCAGCGTGAGGAAAAGGTAAACAGCATCTTTGAAAGCATCACCAAGTCTGTCCTGCATCATCAGCGGGGCCTGGCATCGAGGCACAAATCCAGGAAATTAAGCTTTCTCTATTTTCTGATGCCTGGAACCAGTGATGGAAAAAAACCCTGTAATATTCCAGTGCAATCATCTTTTGTTGAATAAGACGAGTCACAGATTTGTACCTGAAATCCTCTACACCCAAACATGATCTAGACAGCAGCTAACATTCCCATCTGCCCGCCACCTGTTTGAACCAGCTCCTAAAAAATCTGAATCATTTTGATAAAAATAAGAGTAGAACTATCTTAAGTACCTCATAGGTAGTAAAAAAAGGCACATCTGAATTCACATTCAGGGCATATATTTTGAGACTTTAAGACATTACCTTTTTAGAAAGAAACAGAAATGATATACTGTAAGAGTTTTACGTACAGTATATAATTAAGAGTACACAAAGAAAAGCTAAAACAAATCCTTCCTTTTCAGGTGCAATATATTATTGTGTTCCGCCTATGTAATGTCCCTGTATAATGTGATAAGAATTACAGGAATGGAGTGTAAATTAAAAGTCTCCATTTTTAAATTGTAAAGTCACAGAAGAAATAAACTGGGTTAATTTATTTTTATTTTAATTTGCCAAGTAATATGTGTATTATGCACAAACATACAGTCATGCATGGTTAAGGATTCAGTCATCGATCTAGCTATACAGCTAACATTTCCAAGTCTTCATCAAGTGATTTTAGGAACACAGACCTCCAGTTCGATAGCATTCTCTTTTTCTTTTCTATTCATTTATTTATTTATTTTTATGAGGCTCATACTAATTCCAGGTCACTTAAAACATTGCTAAAGATAACATATGATGCTTCTAATTCATGGCCTGTCCTGTGGTTACTAAATAATAAAGCTTCTCTGGCCACTGGTATTAAATGAAGGAGATGAATCCTCTGAAGGCATGGCCCTGACCCAGTAATACCCACCCACGGCGAGGTAGAGCGCTAGGCCAACGCACGGCTGTGGAAGGTACGTCTGTCTACGGCGCTGCATAAAGAAGGCGCATGCTTTCCTATTGAGAAGAAAGAAGCAGCACGGTTGAACGGCCAATGTCAAAGTTCCAAAGCAACATTCCAAGGTCACTGCCTTTCTCTCACTGCTAAGCGCTGCTCTATCATGGCTGAGGCCTGGCTCTCTTACATTTCCAATCTTAGCAACCACAACGGCAGCTGAAGAATTGAAAAAGAAATAAAGATCATTGCTTGAGGAAATGATCTGTCTTAAGCCAAGGAAGTAGCAACCAGATTTATAACAAAACAGTAACAGCTACCTACAACTTGGCTGGGTTTAATACCATGCCCAAATACAGTGGCAAGCAGTTTATAGGCAGATATAAACAATTCCTTAGGCTTACAATGTGCGATACACATTACTTTATTTCAGTGACTCGTGGTGTGATTTTTGACATTCTAATAGCTCAGAATTTGGGATGTATCTTAAATTGTATGGAATCTCATAGTTTAATAGATTTTCTTAGTAGTGAAACGCAGGTTGTAATTTTATATTTAATGAAAATATTTTCCCATTTTTAAGACTGAGGAAACTGAGACACAGTGGCTTACCCACGATCTCACAGACAAGATTCAAATTCAGAACTGAATGACTATAAATCTCATCTTTAAACCAACATATTATTTTACAGGACTCTTGATTCTCTTGAAAGCAGGACCACAGAACAGAATTTCATCTCATTAAATAAATGATGTGTCAAAACAAGAGAGGATAGAAGCACGGGAAGGAGTCAGCACGTTGCTGGTTTGGAAGATGGGGAAGTCTGAGGCATCTTCTAGGCATGGAGGGCTGTCCTCAGCTGAGAACCAGCGGGACATGGGGACTTCAGCCATCAAGCCTCAAGGGATTAAACAATAAAATAATAGAGGATGTTGAATGTGAACACCCTGAATAACTTGCTAGCAGATTCTTGCCCATAACTTCCAGATAAGAATGCAAGCTGGCTAAAGATACCTGGAGTGTGGGACCCAAGTGTAAGACCCAGAGAAAGTGGGTTCGAGCAGACTTCTGAGCTACAGGAACAGTGAGCCGGTGAATAGCATTGCTAATTAATCCTCTACATTTGTGGTGATTTATTAACTAGCACTAGAGAAAGAGCACGGATTTTGGTGAGAGAGCGAGGAGCACACACAGGGGACACGGCAGGAGATGTGTAGAGCGTCAGAGGAAATCCATGACACGGCACCCTTCTGCTGCAACGTTCTTAATTGTGCAGAGATCTCACTGAAACATGCGATCACACATTTTCTTAGATCATCACATTTTCTTCTCCCTTCTTCTGGGAGAAATGATGTAAAAAAGACCTCAATATATTAATATGGGGAGGAGGCATGAGAACTAAGTGTTAAATAAAGCGACATTCGGAGCTCGCAATGTGCTGCTGCCGGACCTCGAGAAACCTTTAGAACAAGGAAAGATTTCTGCTGGGCTTACCGACAAACTGGCTACGCATATCATGAAGGACAAACAGAGTCACTAAGTCATGGCCTACGGTCATAGTCATTTCCTACTGGGAACCTATAGATCAAAGCCTGGGGATGGGTAGCAGACTTTCTCACTGCATACATACAGTGTATCTTTCACACTGTATCCCCACCCCATCAAAGGAACTAGGTAGACGAAGTCTTTAAACTGTAATTCATAGAAACTAAGATGATATATAAACTGAATTCTCCAGACACTCGGGGTCTTTGGTTTTGACTTTGTCCTGGTGTTCGTCTGTTTTTCAGCCTGTCTTTTTTCTCCTAGTCTTTTCTCTGTCCCTCTGTCCCTCTCGGCTCTCTCATTCTTTGTCTCTGAGAGGAGACCACATTCTATCTATGGAGTGTTATTGCTTCTCTAATAAACTTTCCTTTTGACTCTGACTCTGGCATGTGCTTGAATTCTTTCCTGTACTCAGGGCTCGACTCTCTGCTCAGGGGGATTTGTCCTGTCCTGTACCAATATTACAACACAAAGCTACAAATTCCTACTTGGAATGCAGAAGACATCATTGGGGAATCAGAATCCATTTTTATCATATTGCGTACTCCTGTCCTACTACCTAACGCACCACCTCTATCCTGCTAATCCCGTCTTTGGTCCTCTTTTCCTTTTAATAGTCACCGACTAGAATCTCTTTTTTGAAGACTATTTTGAGGCCCTGGAGTAACTTTACCCACACACTATAGAACAAGAACTATCAAGTGGCCATGTCCGTCTGCTCAGACAAGCAATTTTAGCTTCCCGACTCAGTGTGGGAAACTCTGAATTACACTCACACTTGAGAGTTTGGAAGTATTTCTTAATGTTCCATCTGCACGTGGTTATTTGTCTTGAGTCGGCTTCTGAGAAACTTGAGTTGTATACATACCAGTCATGGCCCTAGAAAGCAGATTGTAAAGAGATTTTGAAGTGGGACCCCAGGCTAGATGGCGACACGGACAAGGCTGGTGAGATTTTTACCTGTGGTGAAGTCGGATAGGATAGAAACAGATGCATTGATTCATGTATCTCTAGCATTTGAGATTACCTGGAGGCGGGTATTAGTAGTTATAAAAACTGAGAGATTGTCATTTGCTGAATTCTCCTTGCGCATGAAGTAAGAAAATGGCAACCTCAGGTTATCCGATTAGCCATCGAAAGCGTGGCACGAAAGACCGAACACCTTCGTGGGAAGAGATCCTCATCCCATGCAGCCTAAGGGCAGATTATTCTGTAGACCGAGCCAAGGGCTAATTATAAGGTAGAAAAATTTCAGAGAGGACTAACTTCGTGGCCCGCGTGTTCCGACACTTGAGATGGAGTCATCTGGAATGGTGTGCTTGAGCGGAACTGGTAAGTTCCACTCAATATTCTAGGCCTACAGAGTCGGCCTGCTTCCTTCTTACAGAGGGTAGCAGTGCTTTGCTCAACAAATCTTAGCATGGCTCAAGTGAAGGCACGTTGCTTCCGCTATAAAACGAAAGGGAACAGTCACCAAAGGAGCTGCAAGGACAACATTATTACATTATTACCCGTAGAGACTGTGGAATCATGGCTGGGATAGATGTTGAGGGACCTCGTCTAGTAGAAGCAGACTGTGAAGCTGAAGAATAGGGAAGTTTTGGTATGGGAACACTTTCCCATGACTCAGATTTTAACACTCGGGAAAAGGCACCCAATGACGTCCTAATACGCACCTAGAATGGCTCCGTGCATCTCAGGGAAAATGATGCCTTATGTTAAATAAAATGGAGATGTCAGATTTTTCTTGGTAGAATATTGAGAAGAAATTCTCAAGTCACGGTGAAGTGAGCTCGATAGAGTGAGTGTTATGGGAGACGCCCCATCACCACCACGCCCTGCTCTGATGATCCTCGAGAGAGCCAGACGACACTGTTTTCAATGGTGATAAGAAAAGCATCATAGAGAAACCCGGTAGTAGCTCCTATTTTTCAGTGTCGTGCTGACAGTGAGACATACAACTGGGCTCCTTGGTCTCAAAAAAGATGATAGGATGCCAGAAATGCAGAAACCCGGTGACAGTATTAAAGTCAAAGGTAAAACAGATTTAATTACTATAATCTGCAACCAGTCCAAAGTGGCTAATGGATGAGAGTTTCCCTAAGGATGTTAAGGAACGGTCTGTTCCCACTGCCTTGGCCATGTCGCTGTCTGTGGGCACTCAGACTGCCTGATTTACCATCAACAGATCGTGCATGACTTCCCTTGAATAAAAGGGACCGATTTGAGACAAGAGAGGAGCGACAACAGGCATGTTACCGTGGGATTTACCGGTATCGCCATATACGGTGTCACCAAAAGATGCCTTCTCTTACAGTGTTGAACGGGCTCCTAAAGTCACAGCTAATGCACCCGCTTGTGTGGGAATGGGATTTTCCCCTTCAACAGATGCATATACCCTGAACCAGCCACCATAGGGCCTATGTCAGTGACCGATGGACTACATGGGTCTGGGCATCAAGGATTGCAGGAGGAGTAGCCCACCAATCATCGTTCCCAGTGACTCGCATGAGGAAGTCATGCTTCTGACTTTCACACCTATGGTCCTTTAGGTCTAGAGATCTTGGTTCTTAGAGGGAGAATGTTTCCACCTAAAGATGCTACAAAAGTCCTAGTAAGCCAAAAGCTACAGCTGCCACCTCATCATCTCATGCCCCAAACTCGTACACATCAACAGGCCAAGAGCAGGTGCCGGGCTGGCAGGTGTAACTGACATTGATCCCGGTGAGGAGACACGTTAGATGCTACTTAATGTGGAAAGTGAGAAATATCTTTGTAATTCAGAAATCTTTATCCTTCTGGCATGCCCAGTTTTAGCAATGAATGAGTGATCGCTCTGAAGGTCCAGACCATGCCACCAGACAAGTCCTCTAGACCAGGGAAAGGGTGACCCAGACCAGGCCGTAGGGAAAAGGGATGCTGGACATAAGTTATGCTAAGGCTATCTGTGGGTCTCCTCCCACTAATTCTTTCTTTGTATGCTTCATCCAAAAAACCACCATCTTGATGACTCCATGTCAACTAATCTGAAAACTAACCAACTCAGAACAACAGAAGGAGATGCTGTAGCAGACGATGGTACCTGGTCAGCCCAAACTCCTGCAGATAACATTTTGATCTCTGTGCCTGATCCCTTTGCCCCTTTAAATGCCCTCTCTGCATCTCATGTGTGATTTCACTTACAACAGCCAGCGTCTGAGCACCCACTCTGCCAGTACTAGGAGACAGCTGGACAGACCTGGAGCCATCCACCAGGTCAATGCTTAGCCAGAATAGAAAGCAGAAAGCCCAGCTCCCTTTCAGGACAGGACAAACTCGGCTTAAACCTTACAATGCATGGTTTCCCTTGAGTTCTGCAGCTCTTTGCCTGTGGGAGACTGTTGCAACAATGATATGCAGTGATTTGTTCTCCCTTCAGCCATGCCCTGGGATAATCCCTACATACTTTAACTCTGGCTTGACTATGTAACAAGCTCTGACCAAGAGGTCATTATCAAACATGATGCACGCAAAAGCATAAAAACATGCTTGTGCTTTGTGGCTTGTGCTCTCTTGTTCCCCACGAGGACCTTCCCAACACTGCCGCGTGAATAAAGCAGGACTAGTCTGATGGAGACACATGGCCAGAGCACCACACCGAAGAACCAGGACCAACTGTCAGATCTGCGAATAAAGCCATCCCAAGAAAACCACCACTCACCTGAGACCAAATTCCTAACCCCCCAAATCATGGGCATTACATGATTTTGTTTTAAAATAGCAGATTTCAGTATGGTTTGTTTTACAGCAAATGTTAACTGATATACTACTTTTGTTTCAACTAGCCTGTCCTGTGGCCTGTCTTCATAGTTTCTCCTAGAAAGTACTTCCTGCATAAATC
>NW_011888854.1:4073012-4100857 GCF_000151845.1 Pteropus vampyrus
GTAAAACAGATTTAATTACTATAATCTGCAACCAGTCCAAAGTGGCTAATGGATGAGAGTTTCCCTAAGGATGTTAAGGAACGGTCTGTTCCCACTGCCTTGGCCATGTCACTGTCTGTGGGCACTCAGACTGCCTGATTTACCATCAACAGATCGTGCATGACTTCCCTTGAATAAAAGGGACCGATTTGAGACAAGAGAGGAGCGACAACAGGCATGTTACCGTGGGATTTACCGGTATCGCCATATACAGTGTCACCAAAAGATGCCTTCTCTTACAGTGTTGAACGGGCTCCTAAAGTCACAGCTAAGGCACCCGCTTGTGTGGGAATGGGATTTTCCCCTTCAACAGATGCATATACCCTAAACCAGCCACCATAGGGCCTATGTCAGTGACCGATGGACTACATGGGTCCGGGCATCAAGGATTGCAGGAGGAGTAGCCCACCAATCATCGTTCCCAGTGACTCGCATGAGGAAGTCATGCTTCTGACTTTCACACCTATGGTCCTTTAGGTCTAGAGATCTTGGTTCTTAGAGGGAGAATGTTTCCACCTAAAGATGCTACAAAAGTCCTAGTAAGCCAAAAGCTACAGCTGCCACCTCATCATCTCATGCCCCAAACTCGTACACATCAACAGGCCAAGAGCAGGTGCCGGGCTGGCAGGTGTAACTGACATTGATCCCGGTGAGGAGACACGTTAGATGCTACTTAATGTGGAAAGTGAGAAATATCTTTGTAATTCAGAAATCTTTATCCTTCTGGCATGCCCAGTTTTAGCAATGAATGAGTGATCGCTCTGAAGGTCCAGACCATGCCACCAGACAAGTCCTCTAGACCAGGGAAAGGGTGACCCAGACCAGGCCGTAGGGAAAAGGGATGCTGGACATAAGTTATGCTAAGGCTATCTGTGGGTCTCCTCCCACTAATTCTTTCTTTGTATGCTTCATCCAAAAAACCACCATCTTGATGACTCCATGTCAACTAATCTGAAAACTAACCAACTCAGAACAACAGAAGGAGATGCTGTAGCAGACGATGGTACCTGGTCAGCCCAAACTCCTGCAGATAACATTTTGATCTCTGTGCCTGATCCCTTTGCCCCTTTAAATGCCCTCTCTGCATCTCATGTGTGATTTCACTTACAACAGCCAGCGTCTGAGCACCCACTCTGCCAGTACTAGGAGACAGCTGGACAGACCTGGAGCCATCCACCAGGTCAATGCTTAGCCAGAATAGAAAGCAGAAAGCCCAGCTCCCTTTCAGGACAGGACAAACTCGGCTTAAACCTTACAATGCATGGTTTCCCTTGAGTTCTGCAGCTCTTTGCCTGTGGGAGACTGTTGCAACAATGATATGCAGTGATTTGTTCTCCCTTCAGCCATGCCCTGGGATAATCCCTACATACTTTAACTCTGGCTTGACTATGTAACAAGCTCTGACCAAGAGGTCATTATCAAACATGATGCACGCAAAAGCATAAAAACATGCTTGTGCTTTGTGGCTTTTGCTCTCTTGTTCCCCACGAGGACCTTCCCAACACTGCCGCGTGAATAAAGCAGGACTAGTCTGATGGAGACACATGGCCAGAGCACCACACCGAAGAACCAGGACCAACTGTCAGATCTGCGAATAAGGCCATCCCAAGAAAACCACCACTCACCTGAGACCAAATTCCTAACCCCCCAAATCATGGGCATTACATGATTTTGTTTTAAAATAGCAGATTTCAGTATGGTTTGTTTTACAGCAAATGTTAACTGATATACTACTTTTGTTTCAACTAGCCTGTCCTGTGGCCTGTCTTCATAGTTTCTCCTAGAAAGTACTTCCTGCATAAATCACTTGCACAGAAATCTTTGACTCGGGATGTATTTCTGGGAAATATCGCTAAAAACAATAATAGTTTGCTACTTTCTAGACTTCATGAAGAGCAGATAGTATTAAACTTATACATCCTCATTATAAAAGTGGGCACATATTCCAGGCATTCTGCATTTGAACAGGAAAGTTCTTTATAACAAAGCATGGCGGGGGAATGAGCTAGATTCCAGACTTAGATTTTTCTTCTGTCTGCTGTGATTATCCATCCTCCATTTACCAGCTTTATCTATGAGTAGAGTACAAAGTAGGGGATTAGATCCTGTATAGAGACTTGCCAATAAATTAATAATCCTAGAAAACACATGCTCATTATAGGACTGATGGTCTTTCTATTGTATTCGCAAGTGCTATATTCTACACGGAAAAAGCTATCAAGAAAACAGGTGGTGAGCTATCCGCTGTCACTTACATGACACACAATAGCCAAATGTGTATTCCTGCCATTTGCTGCTTGACAGAAGCATTCTCAGAGCGCAAGGAGAGGGGAAAGGTCGCCTGCTGAAGAGATATCATCATTGCGGTCCATAGGGTTTTCAGTCATTTTACTGAGTTAGAAGCCACTAGGAAATCTGCATTATGACAGGAGCCCATCAACAAATTTTGAAAAATATACACTGTATCGGGATTTTTAATGTAACCTCATTTTGGGAATGGGGGAAAAAAGTATTATAAAGCTTTTTACAATGAAGAACTATATCAAGAGGTAGTTATATTTAAAATCTGATTCATCTGTGTGATGCTTTAATGTACTTTTTTCGGAAAGAAAAAAATATTCTTTTTTTTCAAATTTATGTTTAACTTTAATTGCTTTTTAAATAAAATATAGAAAATAACATTGGTCTTTACACATTATTGTTTTTTTGTGATAATTATACACTGTAACTTTCATACAGTGCTTATATATCACTATTTAAATGTATACATTCTAACCATGCTGTGGACTATTTCTGGGAGATGATATATGTTTAATTTTATGGTCAATAATTAAGCTTCAGATAAAATTATAAAATGAAAAATTTACTAAATCGTTGGCAAGATGACTATTTCTAACAGTTAATAATAAGAGAGTAAAAGACTGTGACAAATGGGAAGATTATATTTGAATTATTAAAATTAGCAGTGCAAAGAAAAAGGAAGGCTACAAGTATATATAATAGAACATTAATTTAAGCTTTATCAACCTTTTTGTGGAACAAATACTATGATTCAGAATATTAAGTAAAAGTAGACTACGTGATAATAAAATGGCTTTCTTATATTTCGAATATATAAATCATATAAAAAATTTATGCTAAAAAGATATTATGTCATCTCTAATAGGTTTTCATGCTCAAAGCCTTTTGAGTGACTAAAAATTCTGACATTTCCATTTTAAATACTGTTACTTACTAATGAAAGATCATGTTTAAAATAAATACTACGATATAGAACTATTGTAAGGATTAGTCCTCAGTTTTTACTCATCTTAATGATACTCCAAACATATTAGTTATGTATACATTTGTCACTACTCGCCATGTTTATTGAATGGCATTTATGAATGTGTGGCTTATAAATAATAATGAGTATTCACTTTTTAATGGAGTTCAATCTCATATTCTTGCATTTCTTGTTTGGCAGAGATGAAATTTTTTCAATGGTATCCCACAAACCTAAATATAGAAGCACATAGAGAGAGGAAGGACATACCGGCCACAACAGAGTAAGCCGAAGACATGGCCTCCTGTTTGGAATCAAGCTGTTGCCGCTGTTTAATCGTACAAACCAAAAAATTAAAAAATAGATACTGTAAAACATCACGATATAGAGAATTCAGCAATAGAGTGAATTGACCTTCAATTAGGGCTCCTGCCCAAGCCGCATGCACAAATCGGTGTGATTGTAACTTTCAGGTGTCAATTTAGCGAGGCCGTGATCCTCAGTTATTTAGCCAAACACTAATCTAGGTGTTGCTATGAAGATTTCCTGTAGATGTGGTGAAAATCTACAATTAGTTGGATTTAAGTAAGATTATAGTTAATAATATGCTTTGGACTCATCCAATCAGCGGAAGGCCTTAAGGACAAAACCAAGGTTTCCACAAAGAAGAAGAAATTCTGTTTTAAGACAGTGACATCAAGTTCTGCCCAGCAGTTTCCAGCTTGCTGACCTGACCTACAGACTTCCAAGTAGCAGCCAGCTCCCACCATGCAGCAATCCAATTCCTTGAAATCAAACTCTCTCTTTTACATGTGTGTGTATGTACATCCATATATGTATGCATATATGAATATGTTTATTAATATATGTAAATAATATATTTGCATATGTATGTATAATATATACACACACATACATGTAGCCTTATATATGTATGTGTCTGTACACACGCACATACACATATATATAATTCCTGTTTTTCTAGATACTCTGACTGATACAGGTACATTGGAGTTTTAACGTCTTTTAAATTTGAGAGATCTGGGAATAGTAGGGAGATTTTTGGTGCCAATGAAAACTATTGTCTCGGAAATTCCAGATATGATTCTGTCTCTCATGAACCCTGTTTGCCCCTAGCCCTATAGAATGAGACAATGACAACAAAACAGGTATCCTCCGTCTGGGAGATTCTTGGAATTTTTGAAATTTCTGGCCAGTCACAGGACCCATAATCATCCACGCCAATATGTAACTTGAAGTAACTACCTCTTCCAGGAGGACCACGCTGGAGTGGCCCTCAGAACTCCCAGCAATAGAGTTTTGAAATCTTCCTCTGAACCTAGCACTAATACAAACTCATATTTCACGTGATTGATTTTTTTTAATATCAGTTATCACAGTATGGTGGGGTTGTAGTGCATAAAATTAGTATGCTAAAAATAGAGCAAATGTTAAACTTAGATAAAGAGATTTGGAAGAGTGTTTGAACTAAAAAAAAAAAAACAGTTACGGAGGCAGGTAAATAGTATGGTGATCTGATTAGCTTTGCAAGCAATAATTGGGCATGTTTACTAATTTTCGGGATGACTGTGTGTTGACAGAGAATTGTCTATAAATCTTTTATGATTTGCATGGTCATGGTCCAAGACTCCCAATCAAGGGAAATGTTTAAATAGCCAAGGCCTTGGAAGCTAGACTTGTAAAGATGTCTACCCAGAGACGCTTCCTTCCATTCCAGTAGCATAAAGAAGAATAAAAGCTTTCCTCTCTCCTCCCTGGAGAGGATTTGTTTACATTATATGCCAGCAGCACTTATATAAGCTCTTAGTTTCATAATGTGTAGGTTGCTCTCTTGTAATGTGAATTAATTGCACGTGCAGGTGAAATACGACCATTACGCATGTCAACCTGTGCGGATTTGAAACATGAGAGACAAACACAAGATGCTACTCTGAGTATTAGGCTGTTTCTCTGGTCCAGGAGCTCCATGCTGATGACTTCTCTCTCTCTCTCTCTCTCTCTCTCTCTACCCGCTCTCTCTCTCTATATATATGCACACATATATATAATATGTATATATGTATATGTGTATATATAACTATTATTAACTGATATTGAGATTTTTAAATAAGATGTTGCAAAACATGGTTAGGATGGTGTTCACATGGGTATTTATAATACTGACTGCAAAAGTGAGGGTAGGACATTAAAAAAAATGTTGCATCTATTAAATATGAAAACTTAGTTAACACTACAGATCATAAAGTTTTAAATAAGATATTCTCTTTTCCATTTAATCATTTTCATTTCAGAAAGATAAAATTATGGAAATTAATAACTGCAGTATAGTAGAGACTATGTTAAATGCCATTAATAAGCATATATGAGTGCCATGATATAGTGATCTATGCTTCAAATCTGTCTGACTTTTTCTATTTCATATCTCCTGCCTCCAGCCAGAGAACTTTTTTTTTTTTTTGCTTTTAAGGGCTTGTATGATTAGATTATAGGATAATTAAGAATAATCTCCATGTTTTAAGGTCTGTGACTTCAATTATATCTGCAAAGTCCCTTTTAGCATGTAACATAATGTATTCACAGGTTACAAGGTTTAGAGCATGGGCATCTTTGGGCGATGGTTGTACCTGTCACAACTCATATGCCGTGTGTAAGCTTTTAAATATCTCAGTCTTAATTTCCTCATTTGTAAAATGGGCCTACCAATACCTAACACAGAAGGATCTTTTGAAACTTAATCAGATCATTGTAAAGCTCAGCTTCCCTCTGCTCCCTACTCCCTTTTTCCCAGGAGCGACCTAGGTTTTAATCTAACTCCCATACGTATTAGAGTCACTAATAAAAGCATTTCTCATAGAACTCAATTCAGACAGTCTCTTCCCATTGCTCACTGTTTTTAGTCATTTTTATCCTAAAGAAATGTGTGGTTAACATGTGTAGCAGAGCAAAAATATCAGGTGACTTAGCTAAGCCTTCGGCAAGTGATGACTCAAAGTCAATCCACTATTGAATTCTATGGCAGATGACTAAACTATTGACACTTTGTTTTGCTGATTAAAGAGGGATTTGCAGTTCTATAAATGAAGTCATTGATAAAAAGGACATTTGTCTGTCGCAACACTGCCCTGAATCTAGATTGATCCTCAGAATGCACCTGATGAAGCTTGAACACCAGACTCTCTCTGCATTGTCAGGAAACATGCTTTTGTAATATGTATCATAAAATTCTTACGTGCGAAAAATAAATATAAAGATTGAAAAAGTGTCTAGTAGAAAAGAAATGGTATCGACTCAAATGAAAAGAGAAAAACATAACAAAACATTTTACCTTGAGTATGCACGTACCTTTAGATTTTGCCATCCATCTCAAAAATTATCTATGAAGGTAAGTATAAATGATTTTTCTAAATTTATACATTCTCAGGAAGGTTACAAGATTTAACTGTATTTACACAGCTAGAAAGTCAAAGAAACAGCATCTACATTCAGGCTTTTTTCCTTTTAAAAAATCTGTTTTGTTTACTTAACCATTATGAATTGTAGGTGGAGAAAATAGTTTCATTATGTAACAGTAGAAGTTTTTCTGAAATTTTTATTTCCACACCATTTTATGATGTTTAAAAGAAAGCAAAAAGGTTGCATGAAAGTAGAAGCATTAGTAAATTTGCAATGTTAAATCAGACTATACTTCTTAACTACAGAGCAAAGAATAAAGACTAGATAACATAATTTTGAATGAGAAAACTAAAAAGTATAAAAACTCTGATTGGAAAAATAACAAATCAGCATGGTCCTATCCCTTAATATTGAGAAAGCAAGGTTTCATTTTAATATTTTTAAAAATCCACTAAAAAAAAAGTGACTAGAAATTTCTACTGCAGAAACATGAGGGTTAAAAGTCCAGAGATCAAAAAGTAAATATGTTATCTAATGGTAGCTAATAATTGTCAAGAGGAAATAGTGGCAGAGTCAAATTCTTTTCATGTTCCAGTTCTTTAAATGTTGTTGAAAACTAAAATTTTATTTTCTGATACCATTGCACAGATAATTAAAATTACTGTTTATAATATTATCTAACAGAATTTATTAAAATACAATGCAGAGTGAAAATTTTTTTCTTATATTTGGCAATCAGGGCCAGAAGGGCCATTTACTTAGGCATTAGATACAAGAGTATCATTACTGGATGGTAGTTAAATTGATTTTAAACCCAGTGCTCTCTTTAACCTAATATTAGCAGCTGTAGGCAAAATTCTCTATTGAATTATAAGGTAATATTAAGAAATACCTATTAAGTTAAATACAATAAACTAGAGTCTCCAGCCAAGTGTTCACATGGGACAGTTAGTGATAATGACATAAAGTATTGTTACTCTTTTGTTAAATGAATGAAGAAATATAGAACCTTCACAGTGCATGGAATGGACATGAAGGGCCACTGTGCAGATTAAAAAATGCACATATTCAATGCGAAATCACCTCATTATATGGAGAATGAAAAATGTTTTATACAAGTTACGAAACTTCAGTACTGTGGAAAGACAATGGTGAAAACAGATAATAATAATTTATCATGTAAAACTATGTATAATTATATTTGTGGTGATCTCAGCTAAAATCAGGTGATGAATTAGGCTTAACAATCAGATGCCCCAAAATGCTTAAAAAATATGACTGTCTTATGTGAGTTTAACTATGAGATATGAAAGACTATGCAATTTCTGTTATTAAAAAAAAAAGTATTACTACCACAGCAATAAGGAAACCTAATTTTATGAACAATTAGAAGAGCAGAGTTTTCTTTTATTACGATCTGGAAGTTTATTAAAATTATAACATGTATTTCACGACCGTCTTCCTTTTCCTTTCATTTTTTATATATGTTCCCCAAAAAGCCATTACTAAAGCTTTGATGTCCCAATAATCCTAGCAGCTTAGAATTGAGGAGAAAGAATATTGATTTAGCTAAAGATAGACAGTAAGATGGAGGCTCACTCACCAACTGAAATGCCTTAAAAAGGACACTATTAGCGGTATGCACTGAATACTCTTTATAGACTGAAACACCACGAAACAGAGCCAGATATCTGAGTCATCTAACATTGTTATTTCTCAGTACAAATTAATAACCTGAATTCCAGTTCACATATCCCTGCTTCTTCTCCATTTTCTCAAAGCGAATCCATCAACTGAATTCTACTTAAATCTGAGATCCTGATTAGATTGAGCTTCTTTCTAGGACCGCAGCAAATTCCCCCACCCATGACCCCCTCCTACAGACATTCTGAACACGATGGATTTTTCGTATTCAAATTTCTACCTTTTTTTTTTTTCTTTACTTAAAAAGGTGACGAATTTCAAGTAAGCAACAAATATTCACTGAGGCTCCACATGCACAAGGCAGATACTTACCCTAAAAGGAGGATAAATTGAAATAAAAGCTATAGGCACTGGCAAACGAACAAAAGCAGACTTGTAATTAAGGAGAAGAAGTATACAAATTCAAGGAGAACACTAAATCATAGGGTTAACCTACAAGCACAAGAAATGTAATTAAACAGGCAAATAAAGATTAAATTATGTGATTTTTTTTTTAGGTCGTGGGCATTACTTTAAAAGGCTACAGGGAGCAACAAAGGAATTGAGGAGGACGAAGAAAAGCAGAGGATGGGGACAGGCATTCTGGGCGAGGAAAACCGTATGAGCAAAGGGACAGTCTTTTAATGTCTCTATTATTCTGGATCATTAGTAGAATGACTTGATCTTCTCATTTCCAAGGGAAAGACAAGCATGTGCTGCCCACAGAAACTTTAAACAATACACGTGCATTTGATATATTTACTGGTATTATATCTTCACGACTCTCTACTGTAGTCATGGGCAGACCTGCTGACGACCTCACGGCCCAATAAGGAAGAGAATGCAGGAATGAGCTGCTGAGGCTCGGCAGGAACGGCCTCATGGGTCAGGTCACCACTGTCCAATGGAGCCTCTTGTGATGCTGGTCCTATGGTACTGTGCAAATGGTTCACTAACCAGATATGAAGACTGAGTGCTTAAAATGCAGATGTGAAAAGGAGGGAATTGAATCTTTAATTGTGTTTAATTTTTTTAAATCTATTTGAATCGAATTAGCTACCCACGGCTTTTAGCCGCAGGGTACCACGCAGGGTACCATCGCAGGGTACCACGACGGAGGGCTGTGCTAGAAAACAGAGGTTCAGTGCCAGCTTCCTCCCTCCCCCTGCCTACTCAGGCAGGAATGCCTCTGGGGTGGAAGGCATTTCTTCTGCTCACCTCGGCCGACCACCAAACTTCAGTGTGCCGCCATAAAGGGGTTTTGAGAAGCTGTAATCAGCTCATGCCGGTAATTTTCTTGGCTACCTCTACTCTGCTTCTTGGTCTGTGAGTAAGGTAACTAGAGAGCGACCATAAGCAGGGGTGGAATCTTCAATCCGCTCAGTTTTAGAATCGACACCATTATTTTTAGTTTGATTTACTCTCATAAGCAAAACAATAAAATAATGGATTTATTTCTATTGGGGAATCTGTCTTTAAATCCAATTTATCTGAATGTATGTAAATGTTTACCTTTTCTAAATAGATACAGATTTTTCAGCTGTGTTTACTGGTGAGAGCCAAGTTATAAGTTCAGGAAAATCAAAGTCGATAATAGAAACGTCAGCCATGTTTTAACTTTAGACATCTTGCTGTAAAGTTCATATGCATTGCCTTACGCTCTTTTTCAAAAGGCGTTTTGTTCTACATGGATCTCTCTTATAGATGTATGCACGATGCACCTCAGTGCATTATCTCCTTCTAAGAACGACTCGTAGTGATGCTACCTGTCACTTCTCCCCAGCAGTAAGATACTACTTTGGGTTACGATTTCATTCTATATGGGATTTGACAAACTTCAAATAATTTAATGAAGCAGTAATCCCATTCTGGGAGTGTAGGACACATGAGGGAAAACAGTCTTGCATTACTGTTATATACAATGTATATGAGCAAGCATTACTAATACAAGTCATTTTAAATATGCATGACTTTATTTTGGTACTGTTATTTATATTCTAAAACTTATTCTCCAGTGTGCATTTCTCCTCACCTTTGAAAAAATAATAAAATAACTGATTTGCCCTCAAGGAAAATAAGAGGTGTGCTACAGACATAGACAACTCTGCCTTGGCGTACGGCTTCAGAGTTCCTGAGAGTACTATTTTTCCTGATGCTATGAAATCAAACTTTTGTACTTCAGTCTTTTGTTACTTCCTGATTTTTCTCTCTCTGTTTCTTTACACCTAGTGTGTTAATGGCCATGATGGGACTTATGGAAGATCACCCTTGAGAACTTAACGGTGAGAATGCAAACCCTACAGAGCGCAGAGCTACTGCAGGAAGAGAAGATATATATATTTTTAACCTAACCCGCCTAGCCTACCGTCATCCTATTGAATTGCCTGTAATATAATTGGTATAAAGAAAAAGAAAGCCAAAGGAGTACGAGGAGAGATATTGTTAATGAAGAGCAATAAAGAGAAATACATTATAATAGAAATATTCCTTTCATAATCTTTACTTTCACAATTTCTTTGTTGCTCTATTGTTAAAAAAAAATGCCTACAGAAACTCCAAATGAAAGTCATACTTTTCTACTTTCAAGATAATGGAACTAAATGTTTAGCTTTTTGAACTTTATATCAAGAGAATTCCTAAAATCCAGGGCCCAGTAACATTATTTAAAATCGAAAAAAAAAAAAAGTAGCCTAAATTGATTGAAAGATAGAATAAATGTCCTCATATTATCAAAGGAATTTTTTATTTCAGCAAGTAAGTCATCAAACTCTAGTCTGAAACCCCTTAGCAACTGCACTACAAACAGCATAATTTATTCTTGTTAAGTTCTTTATTTACTCTCATGAGAGGTTAACTAGCATTAGTTAATTTTTCTTCTCAGAATCTATATACTTTCATATTGACTTCGGTTGAATTGATAGAACATCAGATATTCTGCTCTGCTATTATCCACTGTGAGTTTCAATAACACCGAATAACAATATAGTTATTTTTAAATATAATTTGATTTGAATCAAGAAACTGAGATTGCAACCCTGACTTAACTGCTAAATAACAGACCACATAGTAAAATTGCTTCTTGATTCTGGGTCTCAAATTAACTCTCTAAAATGTCATCTCCTCAGAGAAGTGCTTTGTTCACACCCTAAGATAGCAACCATTATTTTCTCTTTCAATTTCTTGTTCATTTCCTTTATAACCCCCATTATATACTCATAATTATCTTATTAACAGTCTGTCTGATGGTTTTTATCGGTCTCCTCCGTATTTCAGTTCAAGAAATGTAAGGACCTCTCTTGTTAATTTTGAATCTTCAGTTCTTAGCCCAACCTCTGACAGAGATTAGATACTAGATAACAATGTATGAAAGCTATTATTACATACATGTTAAGCATTAATGATTGATTATTATATATAAATAATTTATTATAGATATGCCAATAAGGCTGTTGGACATTAAGCCTAAGATCCCTTTTGGTTAAAACTTATATGATTATAAAAGCAGTACCTAAAAATTCTTAAGCCCTAATCTAAATAGTAACTAATAGGTCAATTTTTGCATATTTTTTCTTAAAATCATCTTCTATGTGTATGTGTGTGTGTGTGTGTGTGTGTGTGTGTGTGTGTATATATAAAATACATATATATATATGTATTTTAATACTGACTCTTTGGTATGAAAGATAAATAAGATGAGGTTTAAGTAAATCTATCTCACTTATTATTTTCTCCAAGAAGCTCATGAAGCTGTAAACAGAACACTGTCATTTGTCTATTGATTATTTATTCTAATGATACGGAAAATACGTAGGAGGAAATAAGCTGCTTGTTAGCAGTCAGCTTTATACGCAAGCTTATTAGTACAACTATACATAACTTTTTTCCAAAATCTTGTCATAAGATAATATTTAGCCTGAAATAATACATGTATGCTCACTTCATAAACTTGAAAATACTGAAAACACAATGAATAAATGAAAATGCTCCAAGTTCTACCTGTTGGGATACCACTAAGAGCATTTTTGGTGCATCTCCTTGCAGTCTTTTTTTAGAACTATAAGTAAATATGCCAACATGAGATGATTTTCAACATAGAAAAATAGTAGTTTTCTGTTTCAAACTAATATTTTACAAATTATTTTTCTAAATAAAGTTGTATAACTTGCATTTTTAATTAACGTAGAATTTTAATATGTTGTTAAATTATTTATAATCATTTTAAATAAACATTTTGATTGATCACATGGTTATACCATGGCACATTTAACAAACTCTTTATTGTACGCATTTGTAGTTTTTCATTTTTTGTTATATGTACTGTTGGAGACCCTTTCTTTGAAAGTAAGTTTTCAACTGAGTTGCCGATGACTATTGTAGTTCATTTTGGAAGTGTGTTACTGCTTCAAATAAAGAAGAATGAACCTTTTTAAGGTTCTTGATATATATACCTAAAATTTCCAGAAATGTGGCACTGATTCATTCTCTCAGTACAAATCTGAGGTTGCCTATAGAGTAAGTTAAAATAGCATATCTGTATTAATCTGAAAGATTAATAGTAAAATGTAGTATCCTAGTTTAATTTAAATTATCAGTGCAATTAAATTTTTTGTATGTTTACTGGCTATTCCTCTTAATATATATTTTAAAATTTACTTCCTATTAACTTCAATTTCCTTTTTATGGTCAAGTGCTTTGTTTTCCATTTTATATGATCCTAATATAAGTATTATTTGTATGTCATATTGTTGAAATTTTTTTTAACCGTGTAGGAAAAGTAAAAATTTAGAGGTTTTAATTTGTGTTTTATGCTTATACTGATTCACAATCTTTTACGTGATAAACCACAGACTTATTTCCAAGTTAGGAAGATAAAAATGTTTTCACCCCATACATTATGTAGCACCCCTCCTCCCCCACAGCACCACGTAGCAGATCACAGCATTTCCGAAATAAAGAGTATGAATTTTCACACAACAGTCTCACATCTGCATGCATCAAGTCCTCCAAATTGGTTTTGGTGTCACCAAAACAATTTAACAACAATAAACTCTAAAATTGAGGATAAGCAATTATGGACCTATATTACCTCATAAACGTTCAACTCCCACTTTGCCTACGATTGTCCCATGTTACTGATGACCTTAAAAATATATGCTATGGATACATTCATCAGTGTTGCAAAATTGTCTTTGTACTTGAGAGAATTCCTACAGGAATCGATGATATATATGTATTACAATTCTTACTTCAAATATTATTATGGATGAACTTTGGTTAGTAGGTGGGGAAGACAAATAACCTTTCTTGTCTCTGACACTTACAAACATTTCTAGCGTTGATGAAATAGGAGACATTTGGTCAAGAACAATTTTCCTTTTTACGCAAAAGTTAAGAAATACTTTGTTGTCGCTACTCTTTACAGTTTACCTTCTTGGTTTGCCTCATCATTTAGCTAACTCCTTATTTTCCTTAACTTTATGTAAACATAAGATTTTCCCTGACTTAATGACTGGGACAGAAAACCCCATTTTTTTCTTTCCTTACTTAATAACGATTTATCAAATGTTTTCGTTTCCTATGCCAGTCATTATTCTAGTTATTGATGATACAGAAATAAACACACCAGGGACATGTTATTGCCTTTGCAAAACTTATGCTGTAAAAAAGAAGGAGAAATAAATACATAAATATGTAATACGATGTTGTATTAGTGATACATACTCTGAAGAAAGAAAAATCAGGGTAAGGGGATAGAAAATGATGAAAGTGGAGTTGTTCTAGAACCCTCGAAGACGGCCTCTATGAGCAAAGGAGTGTGATGCTCAGAGAGAGAGAGAGAAACGTGGCCATGTGTCTGATGTAAGCAAGAAAGAGCAGCAAAAACCGATGGCTGAGATCAACCAAAGCTCAGATCACATTAGGCGTTATAACATGTCTGTATCCTTTTATGTCTTTCATCTATATTTCTCAGCTGAACTCTGAAAGCCTGTAAACTTAGACAAACAAACACACAAATAAATAAATAAGCAAGCGAACGTATAAGTAAGTATGTGGTTTCTATATACACGTGTAGCAAGGCAGCAGCTGCTCAGTACACACTTGTTAAAGAAACGAATATATTTCAAATAATAGCAAGTGGTAGAAAGAAAAATATATATTTCTCTGTTATTAAAAAAAGAAAAAGAAAGGAAGCCTTCAAAGAGAGAGCAGAAGCAGCATACCTGATAGATAAGACATACACACATTTAGAAGGAAATGTTTGCAAGAGAAAATGTTTATAGATTATATGTATGCCAGATTGAACAAATCCCAGAGAATCTCAAAGTAGACAATAAAAAGAAGGATATAGCAAACACATAAAATAGGAGATAGAAGAGAACAAAATATGTTCTAATAACAAATAAGGTTATTTATTCAAATCAAGGCAAGATTTGCCATTTAAACAAAACACAAATTGAGTGAGCTGGGAATTTAATGTAATCAAGAGCTGGAGATCTACTTCTCTAAGTTTTAATTTTCAGCATATTTGTAAAAAAAAGGGGGGGGAGAGGAAGTGAGGTCAAGTGAACATAAATTAAGGATAATGAAGCATTTTAATTCCAAGGATAATTAATTAGCAGGGTTCTTAATAATTTTCCTTTCAAAAATATCTTGGGAATGAGTGCTACCCACTAAAGAATAACATAATATCAAGGTACATAAGTCAATAAATCAAATTTCCCTCGTGAATGGAATATGTCTCAATGTACTGTTGAGAATTGCAGGCAAGAGTGATTTTCTCTTATAGATCCTATTCCGCAGAGTAAATTATTCTTACTTAGATTATTTTTGAATGGGATGTATGACTTACTTTGAATTGAGCATCTGATGCTCCCAGCAGAATTTCCTTAACAAACATCACAGCTGTTAGGGAATCTGTCACATGGAAGCTTGATCTATGTGCTGTTTATAAACTTCCAATACATTGCCTCTTCTGCCTCTAGCTATTCCTGAAAATGAAACTATAACTTTGGTGGACACCAAAGAAACACTCTATCATCTAGGGTAGGTCACCTAATCTCTCCAACTATTTTAAAATATAAGGATTAGAGGACATAATATAAACTACATTTCCAAATCTAAGATTCTATTGTTTCCTGAAGTTAGAATAAATTGAGGCTATTAGCAGTTATTTCAACTGTTTTAGAAATATGTTAAAGTAAATCTTTTTTCATTTTTAATGCACCAATAGTTCCAATATTTTATTAAATCTAAAAATAAAAAGTAAATAATTTAGAAATAGTATCTCTCCAAATCATATATAAAAAGTATTGCATGACATTTTAATATATGTAGTTACACATCTTTCCAACTCACTTTATCATGTGTCCATATTTGAAACCAAGAATTTCATCTTTCCTTTGGGCATTCTCTATAACAAAGAATTCTGATTAGTAGCCAAGGTTTTTAAAGTTTGTTTACCTTCAATCTTCTTGTGAACAAACCAATGAAGAGGGATTTGAAAGTACTTGGCTTAAATAAACATAGCCTATGGTCATGTTTATATATAAATAAAAAATCTAACAAAAGTCAGGGCATTTCAATATCATTTCTTTAACTGTTAATTTCAAATAGTCTCCTGTACTGATGTTCTTTAAAAATCACACAAAGAGTCTTCCTCACCTCCCTAAGAATGATCACATTCAAGCACTCTAAAGATTTATTACCTCTCAAAGAGTGTCAAAAACAAACTAAAACTAAGGGAGGAAAAAAATAATCAACATTCTATGCCCAGAAAGGTGCTGGCAGAGAAAAGCTAACTATACATAAGTGTGGCACATTTATAACCCTTCCCTTAAACTAAATTATATGAAATTTTAGGCAACACAATATAAATTGAAAAGGGGAAGAATGGTGATCAATTTTAAAGTTTTTTTTCCCCTACTTTCTTCATAGTCAACTATCAGTTTAAATGAGATGGGAATTAATCCATACAGTAGTAAGTAAAAGAAACATAAATCTATACAGAAGAGATTTTTTTTTTATTGTAGCAGGCCAATAATATTTAGAATTTTATAAATTAAATTTGCATAAGTATTCTTTAAAAAACTGTTGTGTACTACGTTTGTTTGTTGTATTGAGATTGTCTACTCTATTTGCTAGTTAAATATTCTTATTTTTCTTTCGTGATTGCCTAGAGATTATATTTAATCTCAGTTTAGCAGGTTTCAATATATTCTAGTTATCAGTCGCTGCATAAAAACTAGCCCAGACTTAGTTTAAAACAGCAATGATTTTTCTCAAATTTTATGAATTTACTGGTTGGTTCTGCTCGTTCCACTAGGGCTCATTAATGAAGATTCCCTCAGCCAGAACATGAGCAGTGACAGAAGACTCACAGTGTCCCCACTACTATGTCTGAGCCTTGGTGCTTGCTATCTCCCGGAGTGTCTTGCTGTTCTTCAAAGCAAGCTCACATCCTCCGGTAGGGTTGACGGGGTTCCTTCATAACATACGGTGATCTCAGAATTCCAGGACAGTGAGAAAGGCCTCTTAAAAGCTGGGATCTGTACTCATGAATGGTCATTTCTCTGACATTCTATTGGCCAAAGCAAGTTCTAGTGCCAGGGAATTATTGTTAGAGCATTTAGCCTAGTCTGACCAGTATAGAGATTCTAATTTAGAGTTCAGCACTACCAAAAAAAAAAAAAATGATGACAGATGGAAAGGGTCAAAGGATATTGGTATATTGGAGAGCCCTGTTAGCCAAATATTTGGGAAAAAAAAAACAAAAAAACTATGGCCTACAATAACTTGGAGGACAGATCACATGTCTACAAGCTCAAGGGGAAATGCATGGAAAGAATCATGTGTGTTGGTTATGACTAGTTGACTTAGGTAACGTATCATCAGAAAGAACGAAATTCAGGAAAAGAATTGGCTGGCTTATAAACAAAAATAAAATCGAATTGAGACAGCCGGGGTCCTGAAGACTTTAAAAAGTTGACATTTTCTATACCTAAAAGTATAAAATGAGGGTTTAAAAAGCCTTTGAGCAGCAGGGTCTTTATAAACTAAGTGTCACAGCAAAGATCAGTTGAAGAGAGTGGCCTCTCCACCTAAGCTCGAAGGTCTCGCAGGAGACTTCATCAAGTTCAAAGAGATTTTTAGAGGTGAGAAAGCAAAGACAGAAATCAGGCTTGAGAATTGTGTGTAGAAGACAGTTTGGATATGGTTACTGGAGCACAGAACTGGAAGTAAAAAACAAACAAACAAACAACAACAGCAACAAAAACAACAACAAAAATGAATTGTACTATTTTTCAAAGAAATTCATTCCCCAAAATAACATAAGCCTAGGCATTAAAAAAAAAAAAAAAAGTTTTTGGCTAGTGTCTATTCATGACTGTTACGGGTGGAAGTATGTCCTCCTCAAATTCATGTTCTAAACCTCAGTACCTCAAAATGTCATCTTATTTGGAAACAAGGTCATTGCCGAGGCAATTCGTTAAGATGGGGTCATATTGGGCTCCTATCCAATTAGACTGGTGTCCTAGGAAAAATCTGGACGTGCGCACACACACATACACACACAAGGCCATGAGAAGATGAAGGTAGGTATCTATGAGCCAAGGACCACCAAAGGTTGCCAGCAAGCCACAATAGCTAGAGGAAGGCATGGAGGAGGTTTCCCCTCACCTCTCTCAAAAGGAGTCAACTCCACCAACACCTTCATCTTAAGCGTCATGACTCCAGGACCGCGAGACAATACATTTCTGTTATTTAAACCACCCAGACTGTGATACTTCTTACAGCAGCCTTAGCAAACTAATACAATGCCTGAGAAACAACAATAACAACACCGGTGTACGCGCAAAACGAAACAAAAGAATCAAACAAACCATTATCGGCAACCTTTCAATTCCCCATAAATCCAAATTTGATCAAGGATCGCCACTCAGCTCTATGTGTAGGGAGCAGTCATGACTCATACCTAAAGGATTACACAGTCTTTATGGACAATTGCTGTATGAACCATCTTCTTTATGGGAGGCAAATTTCTATTACCATTATCCTATCACTGCTTGATTTTTCTTTTGTAGTACTGCAGATAGTTTATTTAGCTTACAGGTCACCACGGGATCATCCTGTGACCTGATGTTCATCATTCAGAAATCTTGGATTTTTTTGCTGGATATGGTGATTAGTTGGGCATTGCATTCTTTCCCTTGGGGAGGAAATGTATGTGCTCTCTCTGTGGGGCAACTGTGAAACCCAACTTTGGTGAACAAGAGAGTGAATTTTTCAGACACCGTTTCTGTTCTCCAATAGTCTTATTTCCTTATTTTTATTAGGCACTGTTAGATTATATTTTTCAGTTTTATTTGCAATAAGCAGTATAACAAAATGTTAAAAACAGTGATGTGAGCCACTTCCAGACCCCGCCCATGGAAACCTCCCTGGCATGGCTCCACCCACCTGCTCGCTGAGTAGAGAAGATTCTGAGGGCTGATGTGAACAGCCTCCCGGTGCGCGTGGTAGTGTGTCAGTGTCAGCACTGAAACTCGGTGCCCCAGGAACCACCCTCAGTCCTGGGCAAACTGGACAGTTGATCGCCCTCCTGAGGACACTGGGAAAAGTGTAGCCGAAATAAAGAAACAGGCAGGCCATCTAAATGACTGTAGAAAGCACAGCTTTTTACTAATTCACAGTGGCCTGTGATGCGATAAGAAAGAAAAAAAAAAAGATAAAAAAGACACAACCTTTTATTTAGGTAAAGATCTGATATCTAGGAGTTGTTTTTAACATGTTATACTACTCTAGTATAGTCCATATCTCTCTTTATCCATGCCTCATATTTGTCTACCTTTCAATTCGCCAGCACTATTTTCACTTTTCTTTTATAACGAACATTAATATTCTGTTCTGCTACCCTAATTTTCTTTCTTCTTTGTGTACATTTAAGTTCATTGTGAAAGTTGAAAACTATGTTGATTGGGTTCATTGAAGAAAGTTAAAAAAGAGAAAGTCTAATTATATTAAGCAGAAAGAAATTGAATAGAGGGAATGTAAGTTCTTAGACATTGTCGGAAAGGCTGAAGCATTGTGAATGAGCCACTTGGAAGGATGCCTACTACAATTCAGAATCGGTTCACCAGGGGAGGACCGTCTGTCCTCTTGCTGAGTTCTCCAGTGAAGCTATGCACGTCTGTGTCAGAAGCTACCATTCTACAGGCTGTTACAGCTGAACTTTAAGAATGGGCACTCAAAGCTGGGTCCAAATATTAGGGAATCGAATCAAGAGGCTGTTTCCTCTCTTAAAATTTGGAAAGCATGAAAAAAAAAAAAAAGTCCATTACAAGTAAACCACTACCTTGCTAGCTTAGCTAAGAAATGCTAGCTATGATAAGTGTCCATGTCTCAGTATATGGCACGGTTTGTTTCTCCTATAAAGAGCGGATGGCTCCTCCAACAATCATGCAGAAGCCAAATCTCCTTTCATCGTCATCTCTCGTCTTAAGCAATAAATCACCTGCTGTCAGTTTTGCTATTGTTCTTTTGTATCATGTTACTACTCTATATAAATATGTATATTCTTTTTTTGAAAAGTCGGGGGTTATAATTTACAAATTTATACTGCAGGTCTGGATTTTTTCGTTTATTTATTTATTTTTTTTAGGAATACAGTTGACTCCTTTTAAACATATAGATCCTATTCAGCCTTGGAATTTATCTCATATTTCACTGAGTTTTAACAAACCCTTCCAAGAGTGCATAAAGCACAGTAGAAGTAGTTGGAAATACTGATGGATGATTAAAGGCTAATGAAGGCCAAGGAAATCATTCAGGGAGAGCAGACCACCTGCTGCAGAGGAAACGCAGTCCAGAGCTCCAAAGATAAGGGCGGATCAGCAAAAATCTCTCAAAAACAAATGAGGAGAGAAAAGTAGCTTTAATCACCTGTCAGGACATGAGTATATGTCAAAGGCTTAGACGATATGAGTCACGTAGGAACCTGTAACCTCCACCGTCCTCTTCTCTCTATTCTCTGGTCCTCCCGAGAAAAGGTCAGAACTTTGGTAAACAAGCTGGGGTAGAAAAAGTGAAAATACCAGAATGGAAAGAAAAGAGATTCGACCAAGCACTTTCCCTCGTCAGCATTTCCAGGCAGAGCTATGGCTTATCAGTTACAAGTTGTACCCAGTACTTGAGAACGACCAGTAACTGGCATAAGTTTCCTCTAGAGAAGTACAGGCCCACTAGGCAGGTTTGAAGGGGCGAGGGAACAAAATTAACTTTATAACAACATTTCACATTTTTCCCCCTAAGAAATCGTTTTGAAAAATACATAAATCTAGTATTACAGAACGTATAGTCAATTATTCTTTGGCTATATTATCAAACAAATTTTTAAATACCTTGTGTGAGCAGCTGCAAAAAGAAACACAGAAATTTACAAATTTTTCCAGTTTCATTAAAAAATAGGTCATGACAAACAATATAAAGACTCAATATATAACTGCACATAGCATTCCTAAAATATCTCCCTATTTCCTTTGGAAAGGATGAAAAAATGTGAACAAAGTGAACTATAATGTGGGGACGATAATTTAAAGTCAGCGTCATAAAGATATCTAAGGAATACTGAGCAATGCATGAATAGCAACTTAGAGAGAAAACATCAACAGAATAAAAGAACGTCTTTGCACGTGCACTTTTGAATATTTCTGTCACTTGGGTGACCACGACATGGCAGGACTATCAGATGGAAATGATAGAATAATTCTGAATATGATAGCTAGTATGTTAGATCTAAATAGTCCCCAAATCAGTCAAAGGTAACCTTCAGTAAAAGTGATAACTTATTTGGAAGAAAAATTAAGTTATATATTTGGATTTAAACATCTTTTTTATGAGGGTGACTTGGAATATTTTTCATATGACATAGTAAAAGTAAAAATGATTGTGTGCTAATTACATGGGAAATGTTGTTCAACATTTTACATATAGTATTATACTTAGTCCTCATAACTCTGCTGTTCAATAGATATCATGTTTAGCCTCATTTTTTTAATGTTAAGAAAGTGATGCTTACACAAGAAAACAATAACATACTCCAAATGACTGTCATTTGTGGGAAATAATATTTTGGTGCTTTAGTGGCCCAAAAGTTTAATGCACCAGCTTTGCCTGTTTCTCCAAGACAGTTTTAGAAATAATGATTGGTTGCTTTTCGAACAAGCGGCACTAGGCTTATATAATTTCAAGTTTCCTGCTTCTCACCAAGCTGCAGCCTTCCTTCACTGGTTACGAAGCCATAGGAGCAAGCTTTATTTATCTGCTTTCATAAGTGTACTGAGTCCAACAGTAGAAAAATCTTTTTAACTTTAGGTTTCACTACTTAGGGTACATCTGTCCTGTTGCACATAGTTTCCATCTAAATGAATGTCATTTACATGGTTTTAGGTTCAGTTTGGGAAAAAAAAAAAGAGCAAAGAGAAAAAATGAGGAGTGAGAAAGCAGAGAGCTGCATTTCAGAGGGGTGATGAGGGAGGAGCGGATCATCCTGATGCCTACCTTCTCCTTCCGAACATACACACTGAACGAGCACTCCAAGCTCTATTCTTTTATTTAACGTGTTCTTTGATTTTACATTGAGCATTATATAGTTTATGATTAGACTATGGGTAACAAACTTTTAGCTTGATTTCATTGTATCATTTTAAGCCTCAGGGAGGTACAATGCAGTCATTACGAGAGTTAAGGAATAAAATATAAAAGTAAACTTTTATCTCCCCTCCATCTTTCATGAGACGTCCTTTTTCATTTTTTCAGAGAGTGATTCTTCGTCAGCTTGAAGCCACGACTAACGACAGCATTGGAGAAACTTAGTATGAGGAGAAGCGTTGAAGATTGTGGAGTCAGTTTTTCCACCTGCTGTAGTGCCCAGCTCAGGAGAGCCAACAAGGACTATGACTTTGCCACATGAAAAGTGAATTGATTTTTTCTTTGACAGTTCTACTTGCTATAAAATTCTTTCTCATATGGGGGTAAAATTGGCTTTATTCCATTGCCCACTTGTGTGCTTAGTTCCGCTCTCTAGCTCTACACCGACCGAGTAAACCTAATCACTGTTCATGATCACTGACAAGTACTCAAAAGCAACTATTGGCTCACTCTTACCTTTCCTCAGCAAAACCACTCATCATTCAGCCTAATTTTCTTCACTACAGTAGCCCCCCTTATATGTATTTCCTTTGACATTGTCTTTTATAGAATTCGAAACACATAATTCAACCTAATAAAGAACGTCCTATAAAGTCTGACCAGAGAAGATTGTAATGTGATGCAGGAAATTTAGACCTAGCCTTTGAACATTTCAGGTTTAACGGCGGTCAGACACCCACCATCCCTTCAACTTGGCATTCTCACAACTAACTTCACTTGACATGGAATAGCTACCTCTAAATAAACTTTCCTGAAATGCAATGACTCCGCTTTCTCCTACAGTCAGATTTATTAAGAGATAGCTATTTCTGTTTCCAGATCCTTGTCATCACGGCTACATCGCTTGATGCAATAACATCAGAAAGGGATGCTTCATCTGACACCAGATCAAAGTCAGAGCAGTATATAATTTAATGCAGAGAATAAAGCACACCTGTTACACAGAAAGCACTGTAAAAAGAATAGTATGTCAATCATCTAAAATATTTAGTGACTACCAGAGGGAAGTGGGTAGAGGGCGGTAGATAGTGGTAAAAGGGGCCAAATATTTGGTGATGGAAGGAAATTTAACTCTCGATGGTAAACACACAATGCAATATACATATGCATATTGTTGAATTGCACCCTTGAAACTTATTTGATTTTATTATCTGGTGTCAACCCAATAATTTTAATAAAAAAATAAAAGCCACTAAAAAATGAAAAATCATAGGATTATAAGACATTATATTTCAGGTCTTAACAGAGAATTATACAGGATTTCTCTCTTAAAATAGTTATTTTTTTTCAACTACAGTTCTTTTCAGTGTTAAAAATCTAAATTAATAGGAAAACATAGTAGATAAGGCACCATACCAGCGTGAAGAGTTTGGTTGTTATTTGTTCTACTGTGATGACATTATACAAGGCATTTAAACTTCCTGAGATCAAGCGGTCTTCTTTTTGAATATGAAAATCAGATGTGCTAACTTCTAATCTCTTCCAGATCCAACTTCCTATTGATCTATTACCCTACTTCAGATTGAAAGTCCATCTCAAACTCTATTGGTTTTTTAAAGCTGTTACTTAATATATTTTACTTTTAAAATTTAAGTTTATACTGTAGGCATTAAATAAATAAATAAATAAAATTTAAATAAAAAAAATGTAGTTTGCCATAAACTTTACATTAGATCTTATCATATATTGACCTCGAAGAACGTCTAAGCTTTCTTAAATAAAATGACTAGTTCAGAATAGTATCTCCGTCTCTTCCAAATCACTGTGTGGGAAGACATCATAATTCCCTCTCACAAAATTCATGTCATTTTTCCTCCTAAATATTTAAATCTAAAATGTATTTGTCTGTTCTCTCACACCTTGAAGCTCTACCGTGCTCTTTCCTAATGACCAGGGATGTGGTATTATTGTGCCTCCTGTGCTTGTGTCCTGCCTGAGCTCAGGGGAAAGGAAGAGCCGCCAACGTGTGGAGGCCATGCGCAGGAGAGAGCCCATCCCCCAACCCCTTTGTCCACCCTACCACTTCCTGTAGAATTGTGAGTAACCGAGTTATTAAAATAAATTAACGTTTTGTGCATGACACAATCTCCTAGCTCCTTTCTCCTGTTTGACTCGGGGCTTGGTTTCCTAGACACCCTTAGTTTTGGCCTCTGCCTCTCTCACAATCAGCATACCAGGCAGGGACTCTCTTTACAGTTTCTCATTTTTCAGTTTCTTTCATTGCGAATCAAGTTCAGTTGACTCTTGAACACCAGTTGATCTAAACTGTGCGGGTCCACTTAAATGCACATTTTTTTTTCAATAAACACTTTAAATGTATTTTTCCTCATTACGATTTCCTCAATAACGTTTTCTTTTCTCTAGTTTATGTAATTCTAAGAATATAGTATAAAATACATATAATGTACAAAATATGTGTTAATAAACTATGTCATCATTAAGGTCAACAGTAGACCATTAGACATGTTAAAGAAGAAAATTCAACCAAAGACTTTCAAATGTACTTGGTTAAATTTTCTTTTTCAGCAGAAGTTAAGTTTAGGGGGAGTCAACAGTTATCCGAGGGTTTTCCACCACGTAAAGGGGAGCAGCACCCTTCACCCTGCGAGGTTCAAGGACCAACTGTAAGTGGTTTCTGCGTGGGTTTCTGTCTGTACAAATGGGATGTGTGAGTTTCGGGAATAAAACAAATTGTCATGTAGCATCCACAAATCTGGAAAATTCTGGGACCTTTGTCTACAATTATTAACAAAGAGAATCCTTTTACTTACTGAGAATCCTCTCTGTTCTCCATTAGTTAAAACCACGAAGGAATAAAGATAATTATACAACTACCCCCGACAAACTATTGCATTCTATTTTTGATCCTGGGATTTTTTTAGGCTTCTGGGATACTTGTGGCATTCCCAAAGAAGTATGTTTCCTTTAGTACTTTTTACATTTTACAATAAAGCATCTGTTAAATGGATTCCTATTGGATAATGTTACTCTGCTCTGAGAAGTATCACTACAGAGAAATGAATTACATTATTATGTGCTAATGGCCATTTTAAACACCATCCAATGTTTAAGTAACTGGTAAATACAAAAGATATGTCTGTTTAATTTTTTAAGTAAGATGATTTTTAAATATTAGAAGAAGCGGGGCTTTTTAAAAAAGCATAAGTTTCCACTAGTGCCACGTGAGGCCTCCCGTTCAGTACAGACCATTACCATGAAGGGTCTCAACAGTGCAGCCAAAAAGGCCCAGAGAGAGAATCGTACTAACAAAAGGTGACCTTGTTCCAAAAATCTATTTCCGGAAAAAAAGAAAATCCTTCCAAAACTTAATTGCAAAAGAGCACTGAAACCCTTTTAAAAGATTTCACAATAAAAGAGATTAAAGCCCATCAAAATGGAAAGAAATGGTTCAATGGTCATTTTTAAAATGACAAATAGTTTTCCTTTTTATATGTAAAGCCTTTAAAGTTATTTCTATTCTTCGATTCACGTTCCACAAAAATTTTTATGAGAAACCAGGATGGCATTAACTCCATGATATCAACTAAACAGTGTGAAAAAGGGCATACTTCAAAATCCAAAAATTAGATGCAAATAAAGACTTATCTCAGTGATTTATAATGTAAGGTATAAATAATGGTGCCTAAGTTTGTTTATAAAATATGATTAATAAGAAAGTTTTACAAGATACTTAGTTTTGCAAAAACTTTTATTACTTTCGCAGAAATTTTTATTACTTATAAAAGCTTCAACCTTTCTATCTTGCTAAGATAAATAAATTTTTTTTCAGGAATTTATTCATTTGCTACATGATTTAGGAAAAAGCAACTACAATCTCGACTCTAAGGGACCCTGATCGGCCTAAGTCAGTCACAGCGATGATCTTCTTTGGTTATGGATGGGCATGTGACACAATTCTGGCCACAATAAGACCTGAAGATAAGTTGATTTTGAGGGTTCTGGAAAAGGTTTTCTTACGAAGATTGCTGTGAGGTGATGCTGGGAAGTGTTACTGCCATGTTACAACCACAAAGATTGCCAATTCAGGGGTAAAGTTAAAAAGATGCCTGATAAGAGAAATGCAAAGGACCTGGATACTCTATACAATATCATCAGCCTTGCTGCCTCCCATACATATCTCAAGACTTCCCGTTATATAACTCCATGTCCTGAACACTGTTGATGTCTGTGACTTGTGATGAAGACATAATACCTGATAAGGTGAGAATACAGCTGGTTGGAATTCAGCAAGGAAGCAGCACTGTGTAAGTAATGGATCATTTGAAAGTTAATGAGATAAAAAATGAGTAAAAAATATTCTTAAAAATATGATAAGTATCAAGCAATATTACTAACATTAAGTTCATTCTGATGTGTTCGAAAGAATTTTTTTTCAAAGATAGTGGTCAGATAATCTCACTTTCAGTTTCAGGAAAAGGTATAAAGACCATTGTATCTTTGAACATCACTTAATCATGTTCATTTGACAGTGTGTCAGCTAAATAAAGGTGTAGCTGAGAATGACTTATCCATTCTATTAGAGATACCTAAATAAATGATAGTTATGTTCAGAGTTTAAAAATCTAGACAGTCCTTGAAAAATTTCAGGAATGTTTAAGTTAGGCATTATGTTTTATTCATTCATTCATTTGTTATTTCTTCATCAAATTATTATCCATTCATTCATTTCATGAGTATTCATTGAGTATCTATGTATGTAAGGCTCAGAATGTAAGATACATTACCCATATTAGAAAACATGAAAATGGCTTTACTTTCTCAAAGATCATAATCTAGAGAGGGAAAAGGTGTCATATAATTAATCAAATATGTCATTACTTAAGTTTAATTGTGGGAAACACTAAGATAAAGGTTAAATTGTAAGAAAATGGATGATGAGAGTATCTGATCTAACCTGGGGAGGTTAGGCAAGCTGCTTACCTAGATTAGGAAAGCTGATTGTAGCTGCCTTCCCCTAAATCATGAGCAATGGCTTACCAAGAGGGGTAGCCAGTGGTGGGGACGGTCTGTCTTCAAGGGAGAAATATTTTATCACTGACATTGTTCAAACTTGCCAGTACAAAGTGATCATAAAAAGCATACTAAATGTTTAGTTGGCTTTATTATGGTTTTAAAACTTCCACATATTCTACAAAAATAGGCACCCCTTATTGCCTGCAGCATGGATGGGCCACTGTCGCTGTCCAGCCTTTGGTAAACGCTGTCCACGAGATAGTGACTCATAAAATGACATCTTCACAGAACTCTTAATCACGTGAGTTAGTAAAAAAAACAGGATCCATGTCAGTCATATATAACACCAAAAGGACTTAGTTTAAGAGCTATGAACAAATTTTATATGTGGATATTGAGACAATTCAATTTTTCACAGTCTATTTTTTCCCGAGTCTTCTCCCTGCTTCTGCTTCTCCATCCCACTCTTTTTCAGGTTGACATAGGGTCATTTCAACAATATAACAGTGATGGAAATTAAGAGCACACATGTACACATACACACACATGCACACGCACACATTTATCTGCTCTGTTTTGATGGCAAGGTATATACCAAATACACATGCATAATATTTTGTAGCCTTTTTTGAGATATTTAGAGAGATTTAAATTCATTCTAGTTTAGAAATTTCTTATATTAGATAAATTTTTGTTCATTGGATTGGTTTATTTAGTGTAAAACATCGTACTACAGAGATGAACACATAACTGCCAAGATCAT
>NW_011888854.1:4102527-4105199 GCF_000151845.1 Pteropus vampyrus
CAGCCATAAATATTTTAGGTTTTTTCATTTTTGTTTTTCAAGCAATGTAGTCTCCGCAGTGAATATCAAAGGAGAAAAACAAGTAGCACACTAAAATATGCTGGGATGAGGAGATTTCTAAGGAATGCTCTAACTTAGGGTCTGAGGGCAGAATACTACCTAGGGCTTTAGCAGGATGGATAAAGTTCAGCTAAAGTTCAGTATTCTGAATAGAGGTACTATCTTGCAAGTAGCATTCCTTAGGCAAGCTGGAATTTATCCAGAGGAGTGGCAAGGGATAGTTAGAGACCAAAAGTCAAGAGCAAAGTGGGTAGAGAAGAACACCTGCAGGGGATAAAGTCCTCAGACCTTCAATCTAGGGTCCTTCAGTGTCTCTCCAACATGAACTTAATACTGCATAACAATGTAATCTCCAGGCAGCTCCAGTGAATCTCCAGTGAATCTATTCTATTCTACTTGGAAGTAAAGAGCCCAGAGAATTTTGGCTCTTCACTTCCAAGTAGAATAGAACTAGACAAGTTGTAGGTATTTATTGATTGATGTTAAGTATAAAACGATATCTGAGAGGTTTTTTACCTTAGAATTTTATCAAGATGACAAAATTTGTTAAGAACAACTATATCCTTACTCTCCAACCAAGACTATATGTTATTTTCTATGCAAGTTCTGTATAGTAAGTTGTGAAGGATTTTATTTGATTCTACTACACTTTTAGGCAATATGATCTAACAGGTTCATAATTCAGCCATTTACTAGTTGTTTTTTTTTATTTTAAATTAGTATATTTCCAATTTTTTAAACTAGAGATTCTATATTCATGCAAAACAATGCAAGTAAAATACTTAGTTCACTGCTTACAATATTGTCAATAGCTATTCAAATATTAACAAATGTTTAACCTGTAAATACTTTACTGTCCACCCTGAAAAACTGAAAAAAAAAAAAAAACATTAATCATTATAATCAAAGTGCAGTTTTCTTGCTTCAAATTCTGTGATGCCTCTTCTGCAAGCCCACGATACTCATTTCTTACTGTCTAGACTGTTTGGTTTCTATCATTTCTCTCTTGAGGTTCTGAGAATGCTTTCAGTCTTCGGAATCTTAAATGCTAGCTAAACAGTCACTTTCTCAACTAAAACTTTGTTTTGAATCTCTTGGAGGCTTTCATTATCCAGCTTGTGAGGTAAAGCCCTCCTTGCCTTTCCCGGATGACTGCTCCGTGAATGCTTGCACAGTGCTGCATTTCTCTCTCTCTTAAACCTGTGTGCATCTCCTTCCACACCCAGCTGGGCACCTCCTACACAATAGCAACGCCTGCTCTGGCAGCAGGTCGAGATGATGTTGCTCAGGTATTTCGTCCCTCCCTCCACCTGGCTGCACCGGAATCTCCGAGGCCTTTACCGTCAGCCTAACTGAGGTGAGGAAAACCCATCTTCCTTATGTTATTAATTTTACTCATGTCTATGTGAATAAAGGCAAGAAGAATGAAAAGCAATTACATAGTTCAGAGCAAAAAGGCCACTATATTTCTTTGTACACAAACAGATTCATCTATAAAACACAGTAGGACCCCTTTCGGTCACGAAGGATAGTACTGACCAGACTTGTGAGACCCGAAAATCAATTTGGGGGTGGGGGAGGGTCCACAGAGCCCCATGTGGCACGTTTCATGGTGAAGGGAAATGGACTATATTGCCACAGGTATCAAATGAAAACTAGTGTAATCATGGAAATTGTGACATAAACACCACACAGACAAGCAAAAGCCTGATTTGAAAAGGCCTCTTTGTATGTTCTATTGGTTTTTCATTAATATGACCTTATTCTTAAACCTGCTTGGTTGCGATCCTAATTTGCTACTCAATTTTTGTTTAGATCCCACTGGGATAGTGATACAGTGTGATTATTCAGAAAGGCACAGGGGAGAGGAGACTAAGCTCCCCGCTAATGAGAACAAGGGAAGGAAACAGAAATGTGCCAATCTGAGTGCCCTACCTGCAAATTGAACTGCCAGACAAGAGGAAATAAATAATGCTTCATCACAAATCTCCATTTGATGAAAAGTCTAAAAATAAATATAAAGCAAAGCAAAATCCATCGACTACAGGGAAGCAGTATAAATGCATCATATTATATCTTAAACAAAATATTATAAATGTTAAATTATCTTCAGATTATTATTTTACATAACTATAAATGCAGTATTATTTTCTGAAAAATTTAATTATTTTTGTAAGAATCTAAATATCACATACTTCAGATATATATGCATTAGCTTCATTTTAATTATGATTCTAATCTCATATTGTATATAACTATGAATGGGAAGTTAATTGCAATACAGTATTATTTATATTTAGACCTATAGTTGTAAAATAATTATTCAAATTATTACTTAATGACATTCTTATAGTATGGCATTCTAATACGAAATGAAAATAAACATTAGAATATTATAGCTTCTGAAATATATAGGTGCATATTTCTAAATCATCCATCTGATATTATTTTTGTATAAACCTTTAATCTTCATTTATTTTCTTTGATCCTCCCTAAAATATCTCTAATACAAGAGTATAATGTAAATAGATGCTTTTTTTTAACATGGATTTTACTATAAGCAATATAGACATTTTAAAATTTCACAACTATCCAGATATAAATAAAAAACA
>NW_011888854.1:4105249-4114501 GCF_000151845.1 Pteropus vampyrus
TAATGTAAATAGATGCTTTTTTTTAACATGGATTTTACTATAAGCAATATAGACATTTTAAAATTTCACAACTATCCAGATATAAATAAAAAACACATTTTAAATGTTAATTATATTTAGAAATTCCATTCCATTTGTTTCCTCATTTTAAAAAATGGGGATTATATGAATACTAATTAAATCCAACTGCTCAGATGTGTTACTCGGTTTTCATTTTCTCTCAAAATTAAGTTTTTCATTGGTATTAATCTGATATGTAAGAAAAACTGAAATTGCTTTAGCCACTGTCTTTGAAAGGATTACTATGCTGATAGATGTGAATAGATTTGAGGTGCACTGGACGCAGAGGACTAAGAAATATACTGCGATGATATATTAATTGCACAGGTTTGAATGCACCAAACAATTTATTTCATTTCCTTCACCCTTCCCAGAGGTAACCGCTATCCCGAAGTTGAAACAGATTCCACTAGCTTAAATATTGTGTTTCGTAAATTAAATTGTAAATTGTAGCTCATTGAGCATAACTTTTCGAAGGAAAAATAAAACATTTCAAAGAAGACACTAACAGCATAATCCGGCATGGGCCTGAGGAAGAGACACTTGAACCGATCAAGGAAATGTGCAGGATTACAATGGATAGTGGGGAAATGATACCTGCTCCACTAGCAGAGAATATGCCTGATGTAGAAATAAGCAAGACATGTCATGGAATGGTGTAGAGAACTGTGCTGACTACAGCAAGTGCTGAGTTAAAGTTGAGAGGCCGTGTGCGGTTCTATTTCATACTTTGTCTGTAGTTATGACACTCGACGACCAAACTGACATTCACTGGGAAGACTCTGGCATGATGAAACTCTCAGGCACCAAAGAAAGACTGAATTTCATTTAGCGAGTTACACTTTATAAAGTACTGTATACCATTAGACTTCAAATAGGTTTTCCATAACTTTTTTTGTAGGGCTTTTATTTAAAATTAATTAGAGGGGATTATTCAATTAATTCAATCTTTGGGGTGATCACCAATTTTTATTTAAAAGAATTTTTACTCAATTGTGAGATCATCAGTAAAAAGAAGTTCAAAAAGTAAAATTTTAAAGTGCACATGCCTCAGGGTACTTTCGAGTTACAAAACTTGCGCACCTGTATTTTAAAAATAAAAATAAATTTTCGCCTTCATAATTTTTTTTGGATCCTGAGTAAAAGAGTTTCCTGAAGCCTAACTCCCATTGACAGAGATTAAAAAAACACATGCAAACAGATCTAACGGTTATGTTATTTAAATATTAATTATTTAAATGTGTGCATATTAGAGACAATACAGAATTTTAAAAATAACTTTTGCCATCAATATGTTCAACAAAAAAAAAGTTAGAAAGTTCAAAAAAGTAGAAGTAAGGATGTAACCTAAAATTCCAATGCTCAGAAATAGCCACGATAAGTTTTATAGTATATTTCCTTTTTAACTTCTGTTCTTTGTATTTTTTGTAATAAATATGAGCATGATGTGCACACACAAATGTGTAAACTGAGATTTTACAAAGTAATTTTCCGTTTTTATATTTACTAATATAATATATGTTTATTCATAACATTGGAAAACACTAAACATTAAAAGGTGAAAACCATCATGAACAGGTTTATTTCTTAGTAACAGTTAAACACTGTTACTATGTCCGTGTATACAGTAGTCCCTTTTATCCATGGGAGAAATGGTCCAAGACGCCCATGAATACTTGAAACCAAGAATAGTATTGAACCCCATATATACTGCTTTTTCCTATATGTACACATCTATGATAAAGTTTAATTTAGAAATTAGAAATTAGGCATGGTAAGATACTATAGAAATTTCCTATATGTACACATCTATGATAAAGTTTAATTTAGAAATTAGAAATTAGGCATGGTAAGATACTAACAACCTTAACTAATAATAAAATAAAACCATTATAACAATATAACATAATGAAAGTTATGTGAGTGTGGTCTCTCTCTCTCTCTCTGCCTCCCCCCATCAAACATCTTACTGTACAATATTCACCTTTTCCCTTAGAGGAAGCACTTTCTGGCTTCTCCTTTGCATATCCAAATGGCCAGCATCACTACTCTTGTACTTTGGGGTAAGTTATCACATGTAATCTTAGCATTTTAAATAGATTTGTCTACAGAAATTGTGAAAATATTAAAGTAAAAATGATGCCCAATCACTCTATGTTTTTCCTGGCATAGAAATAGTCGTGACAAAATTTTATCAAAATTTGTTTTTGATAAATATGGCAAGATTTCATGTTTCCTTTAAAATATATAACTAAATGTAGATTTTAATACTAAATTTTATATTTTTATAATCAAGTTTTTATAATGATCATCTAACTAAATCATTTTTTTAAAAAAGGCCTAGATAATTAATTGCATTTACTCCAATGAATTTATATGAATTTATCCTAAGGGCCCATCATTTTTTCATAAGTGATTATGAAGTATGATTTGGAATTACCCTCGAATTTCAAAAAGGATGATTGAGAACTTGGCATTCATCTAGTTCAGACTTCGTAGTGTGTAAGTTATATTTTAAAGACCATTACTAACCCAGTTACTAGGGTTTATGGTATATTAAGTTTTAATTTACTTAAAAGTAAAACAACAAGAAAGCAACATATTTATTTTAATTACAAAAGAACCAAATTGTATTTGTATTCATTTTCTATCATTTTAAGGACAAAAGAATTTTTCAGGGAGAAAATATTCAAATTACCATAAGCTTAGATATTTTGTTTTATAGCTATAAATTATATATCAACTACAAGCAAACTGCATTTTAAACATTAATTAAAAATTGCAGACTTACAGTGGATGGCAGAAAGGGCTTCAAGTTAATTTAACTGTTTTAATTCAATCTGACTGACTTAATTACACTGCCATACTTGGTTGAAACAGAAATATCTTCTTTTTTCTTTTAACAAATTTAAATATATGAAACTTCAGTATGCTTTCTTGAAATAATGAAACAACCCACAGTAGATTTTAAATATTATTGACATGGTATGTAAAAAGGCAGAATGATAATCTAATCGGTTCGTTAAATGCCACTGTATATTCATTTCATTTATATTTATAAAAAATTTTCTCCCGGCTCTAAATTAAAAACTATTTGTTGCCCAGAGAAGATCTGTCCTAAGACATAATGAATGAAAAATAGCAATGTTTGCATTCAACATCATTTTTACCAAATTTAGATAAAATTTTGCTCATGTTCGGCTCTGCTCCATTTGTTAACCAAGCTGAGAAGCTATACACAGATACATATTTTGTCTGAGGCTGGATCCTCTCTTTAGGATGACCAAGCATTTTAGGTCTCTTATTCCCATTTTTTCTTACTTTCCCCCAAACTAAGTTCCATTATCTCGCCCATCTATGATACTTAGTCTTTAATAACTCATGTCTCAGAGATGAAGTATCTAAGTATCCTAGGCTCATTCCCACTTGTTTGCCAATTATATGTTTCAGAAAAGAATTATTTCATCATGCTCATTATTGTTGATAACTTTCCTGGTTCAGCTCAGGGTTCAGTGGGGAAATATCTGAAATTTGGTAATGTTACGCTTGCTCCAAACTTCCCCGGAGACAGCGGTCTAAGAACTCCACCTTAAATTAAGAGCTGCACTGAAATCAGATCAACTATATCTTTTAATGAGCATCACATCTTCATGACACTAGACAAAGCAGTTAACACTTGCAATCAGGACCTGCACGTAGTAAATTTTGGTCGCCTAGATCACCAACCACTAGAATAACTAGAATCACAGAGCCTTAAAGATGAAAGAGATGTCTTCGAACAGGCAAAAACATGAAGATTCCTAAGTTTTACCATAATGAATATCCCCAAGTCAAGTAGCTTGTTACTGGCTCACAGGAATAAACACTTTACTTAGTTGACATTGACAATGTCAACAATTTAAAAAATGATATTCATACATAAAATTGAGTAACAGCTAATCACAGAGGTTGATCTCATCTTTCTTACATGAGTGTCACTAATCAGATGACTTTATCCACATTCTTCTTTCCCTGTTTCAACATATCCATAAGTTATTTACTCATCGCATAAGCCCAGCCATGAATACAACAAGAAGTGACATAAAAGCACCATTAATTCATACTCCACATCCCTCTTCTCTTTCATGCCCATTGTCATTATCCTCCCACAGCATTTAGGCTAATTCTAATTGATGGGTTCCATCAGCAAATTAAAAAACAATACTCTCTAGACTTCGGTGATGAAAAACATACAGAGTAAAACAATATGTTCCTCAGAAATGCAGCAGTTTGTTATCTTTATGGTGCAAAGTGAAAGACAAATTAAGGGAAGAATGCTGTGCAAGTCTTTTTTATTGCTTTTATGATAATAAGAAGATAGTCTTTATTTGTTTTAATTCGGTGGTGCAAATTCATTGTCCCGCTACAATATATTGATTTGGTTAAAAATCAGTGGATGCTTGATGAAAAACATACAGGTGTTTTCTTCTGATAGTTTACATTTGCAATTTAAATTGCACTTATAAGCTTAAATGGCTCAACCACAACTCGATCCAGTTCTCTAACCTATATTTCACGAAGTAATCTTTTATTAGCATTCACTTGTTACTCATACAATAATCTTTTTTGATCAGGAGGCAAGTGCCATTTATTGTGAAGAAAGTTAGAATGAGAAACTGGTTGCAAATTAATATTTATTAGAAGCGAGGTAGAAACTACAGTCATATTTTTCCATGTTCGTAAAGTTTGAGATTAAAATCAAATTTTCCCACTGTGAAATTTAGAGGGGAACCAAAAACACTGTTTATTTTCATATAAACTCTTTGTGTTGCCTCTTTGTCAAAAACTTAGATTTGAGGTGTAATTTTAACAGAACTACTCAAGAAACCTATTTACAAAGATGATTTCTTGCAAAACGCAAAAAAAAAAAATCCAAGTATTTTCACATATTCAGTGTCACAAATCTGAGACAATAGTGGATTGTGAAACAAACTCTACTCATGCCAAATGTAGCTGCCACAGTGATTTTTACTGAAAGCATCCTTAATCTGTTTCTATAATCTTCTCTAACATTGGAAATATTCATACTCAATGCTGAAAAGTGCTTCTCGTGTTTGTTTCAAGTTCTGGCGTTGGCTGAAAACACCATTATAAGAATAAACGATGTAATTTAAAACTATTCTATGTTGTTGCCTTGAGTTTAGTATACATGAGTTATCACTAATAATCTCATTGAATTGTGGAGTAGAATCAATGATGCATAAAAATGTGGGAAAAATAATCTTCCTTAAAAATCTTGTCAGGTAGGCTATTTATCTTTTTAGGTGCTTTAACCAAGAAAAGCCAAAGTGTTCTCCCACGATAATTTAAAATAGTCCAGATGCTTTTACTCCCCGGTTATTTTTTGACTACATAGTAGCCTCATCTCAATTGAGGAACAAAATCTTGCAGTTGCTTTCCGAAGCCATTAATTTTCTGTTTGTTTGTTTGTTTGTTCTATTTTTTTGTTTTATTTTTTTTTTTTAAGTCGAGGGAGGCAAGTGGCAATCCTCAATTTTCCCTCCATTTTCATGCCAGACACCTAAGTACATTCTAACTTGAATGACAGGATTTCTGTGGCTATTGATAGAATCTATAAATATAAATGGCTTAGACAAAGAGTGCAAAAACTATTTACTAAGTCTTTGCTTATCTTCACTTCTACAGAGAATTTCAATTATCACTACAGTTTGGATTATAATTTGTTTATAGTTGGAAAATTGTAATCTCTCTTACTCTTGATCTTCCTTTAACCTCCTCCTCAATTTTCACCTGCCCATATTCATCATGGAGCTTTAAGATGGGAAGCATGCCTCTTTTTCCCAAGTATTTGTCACCACCAAACCTCGCTTCACGATGACTGTTTCCGTAAAGCATTTTAGAGTAAAATCAACCTGAACACTGCAGTCCACAGGCATCTTCAAAGGCCCAAGTTAACAATAATTTAGGGGGGAGTTTGAAGACACTTCTGAAGTTCACGTTAAAAAAAGAATGGCAGAATATGAAAATGATACTTTCCTGAGTTCTAGATCACCCCAAAATAGACATAAACACTATCTTTCTTAAGCATCCTCATTTTGATCACTTCTAACCAAAGTGAGATCTTGTTTCTCTTATCTTTCATGATAATTTGTTATATTTAAAAATCACTGATATTTTAGCAGGACGGTCACATAAGAAAAAAAGATAGCCTGAGGGGATGAAAATTCCTGGCAATGAAAATATGGAACTCTATAGTTTTAATGTCTGAGCCTACAATTAATTATTGATAAATTACACTCATAGTGTAGAAATCTGGCGTGTTTTTTTCTTTAAATAAGTTCTCATAAAGTGGCACGTCATAGAATAACAGAGTGACATAAAGCTTCAAGTTATTTTGAAGAAAATTAAAGCACAAATGCACTCACCAGATAAAACAGAGAGCCCGTGTTTTCATTTCTGACTTAGTCCAGCATTGCAGATAATAGGGTGGTTCTTATCTTTTTATTTCTGAATGGATTTTTTTAATGGTCACAAATAGACTAGAATAAGAAGTGAGACAGGTGACAGGCTAAATCCAAGAGATTGGGAGACCAAAGCCACACAGCTTTAACTAACGACTTCCATCAATCAGTGACTCCCACCTCCTCATGAGGAGTTAGAATACTTTCCATTTCGATATTATTATGTAAGTGCCTGGGACCCTCGAGATTTATACAGTATGTATTAAATTTCTTACTTTTAGATAGTCTTTGTTCTAAGTTGGTTGTAATCAGGGAGAACCAAACAGTAGTCAAAGGATAGGTATTGACAACCCGAGTCTGTAACAAACAGTTTACAGTTGTGACAAACACCAGCAGTCATTCGAGAATGGGAGAGAATGCCAATGGGTTGCTAATTTAGAGGAGCAAATGGCATTAAATGTCACAGATCATAGGGGGTTTTAAAGCTTCTAAGTCATTCTGTGAGGAGCCGCAGGCACTGAGACAGCAGCTGGAGTGTGCCAAAGGGTCAAACGACAGAGAGCTCCGAGATTTGAGAGGAAGAAAAGTTGGTCGTTTCAGGTTACGACTGAGATTAAGAATTACAAATGTGTGATTTAATTTTAGTAGCATGTGAATAGTTTACAAAGAGTTCTCTAGTACTATTTTTTTTTCTTTTTTTTTTTTTAAGAAAAATGCCAACAAGCAAAGATCCCTCATTATCTTCTTCATCTTGGAATTCCATGACCATTCATGACCACGGTGACGCCAAACACCTGTTCTTCTTGGAATCATGCAGCGGGTCAGACAGACTTTCAGACAGAAATCTATTGCTTCCCAGCCCCACTGCTGAGAAGAGCTAACAGAAACATATGGACGCAGCCCTCTTCCCCATTCCCACCAGACGACCTAGGTGAAGGATCACTAAGAGATGTAACAAAGGCCATGGCACCAAGCTTTGTCAACGTCCTTACACAAGTAGCATCCCCAACTCAGATTCGGCAATATATACAGAGACAAAAAATGAGAAAAGAAGGACTCCAAAGTATATGTTAAGATATATAGTTTTTTGAAACCAGGGATTAATATAGTTAGAGGACTTTAAACATTATTCAAAAACAAAGATGAAATATTTAAATTTGATGCTATACAGTATAATCTGGGGCTGGCTGATTGCTTCTGTTTTAGTTTATTATTACTTATATAAACAGAGTGATTCAAAAGTAAATCATTTTTTCCCAGATACTTCTTACGTGGATGTGTTAATCCTTACAGTTTTGTTGAGAAGCTATTGTGTGTTCAATGCATTTTTTTGCAAATGTTGGAGCACTCCAGGGTTCATTCCTAGGCTCTTCTCTTCCTACAATCTCTTCCTCTGTCTTTCTATTACATATTTGGCTCCTGTTCACCGTGTTCTCTCCTACGTCCTTGACATTTGTGCAGTCAGAACACTCTCCCACAGGATCTTGGCTGACTCTTTGCCCCTCAGTTCTTGGCTCAACCATCACCTAATGAGCATGAGTCACAGTGATTGTAGCTGGTGATAAAATAGTGAATGACAGATAAACCCTGTCTCTGAGAAGCATATAATCTATAGGGTTGATTTTTGAGTTAGAGAAATGTTCAGACTACCAAATATACTACACGATGTCGTTCTTTGAGAATGAATCAATATCTACACAATCAAGTATATATTATATCCTACTAAGAGAAAGTATCTTTAACATGCTTTAGTATAGCCCCATATAATTAGTGAGTCGAGGAGGTGGGGAGAGAGAGAGACAGACAGAGACAGAGACAGAGACAGAGACAGAGACAGACAGAGGGAGACAGGGAGGAAAACAGAGAGGGAGGCGGAAGGGCTAGTGATTTCATTTCCGTTAGAATGCCACGCGGCCTCAGGTTGCACTTCTACTGTCCCTCCAAAAATCTGAAGCTACTTTAGAACACTCTTCCTATTACTGGACAAGGATAAAGAGCAGAGATCCAGAGCCAGAAAATAAATGCCCCAGAAGGGAGAAAGCATTGGTGGGTAGGTGGGTAGGATAAAGGATGCAGCATCTACACGAACATAAATTAACATGTATATTTCATGGCAATAAGACCACATTTGTCTTACATACCACTGATATTCAATTCATAGCAGTTTCTTGGCCAAATGGAAATGAAAAATTCAAATACATATCACATTTGGCATATTTTGTATTCCATAATAACTGGCTTTACATTGGTTTTATATATAAAAGCAAAGATATATTTTAAAATGCACATATAAAATAAATTGGAGTCAGAAGTTTCCTTTGTCCTGTATAGTAAGGAGGAGAGATATTTCCTATAATTACTAATGATAAAGTATTAGTATGAGCATAAATATAGATATAGGTGTATATATGAGTAGGGCAGTTTCCCAAACTTTTAATTCCAATAAAAATAGATACAGATAAAGAATGGCAAATAACATTTCAACAGTCACGACGACATAGTCATAGACAGGCAGGGAGGGAGAGAGAGACTGACTGAGATTGAGATCAATGGCTTTGCTAGAACCAGCTTAAAAAGACAGAGAGCTTTTTGACAATAACTGCTCTTCCCCAGCCAAACTCCGCAGAAAGACCGTGTTCCCATGCCCACACACACACCATTGAAGAACGAACAGACAACCCAGAGTTTCTCCCTCAGGAGGCTGATCGAGCATTCCAGTACCCCCACGGGG
>NW_011888854.1:4116908-4133461 GCF_000151845.1 Pteropus vampyrus
TTATTTTATATAAATATATTGGTTCTATTTCTCTGGAAATTCCTTACTACAAAAAAAAAAAAAAATCAGGAGTCTGTTTTAGGTATATAATTTAGGTATAAAAATAAATTATGTATTTATGTGTATCAGTTTTTATTGATTCACATAGAAAAAAGGAGAGAAATTAGAACATTCTCTTTATTTTATTGATATTGTACATACATGCTTATGTGTGTGTGTGTGCGTGTGTGTGCGTGTGTGTGTGTGTAAAGCCTAGAAACAGATGTTGGTGGCGTGAAAGTAGACTCAGTTAACAAGAAGTAGAGTTTAATTAATAAAACACAAACCCTTAGAAATTTAAGATACAAAAATGTCTGCATTCATTACCTATTCAGATAAGCATGTGGTAATTTTTATTTGTCAGTGTAAATCAATCAACCTCCACTTTAAAAAAAAAGGTAGAATATTTTGGGTCATCAGTATGATTTAAGTAGTATTCTATTTTAGAAAAGTCATTTCTTTTTAAAGATGTTTTTAATATTCATGATTTGAACATTTAATTATGGTTGATATTAAATAAAAAGAAAGAGAGCACATTTTGACTTGCAAAGTTTGTAGTTCCTGAAGAATTCATCAGGCCATACTCAGTGGTTTAGGAGTCAATCTTCAGGTGTTTAGAATTCAGGAAACGCATGTTTAACTGTAGATAAATCTAATTGTAAACTTTTTGAAATGTTTTTTTTTTAATATGACAATCCTATAGACTGTACGTCTATTGAAATGAGTCCAATATATATTTAAGCACTGTTCTTATTCCTTATAAAATTTTAAATCAAACCTTCACACATAATTTCCACATAAATCATAAGATGCCAAACTCAGATTTCCTTGAAAAATATTACCTGAAGTTAGAAAGGATTTCAATGTCAGAGAGATTCTGATTCAAGTCACAAACCTCTACCTAGCATCGCGACAGTAACATCAGCAACATACGCATCAACTACTCTGTCTGCTATATGTCAGCTAATTTGTATACAGTATCCTATTTTAGCCTAATAACAGTACAGAGATGAAGGTATTGTTGGTTTTATTTTAGGATCAGGCTCAAACTTGTTATAAGTTCTTGAACAGTTATCTAATATATTTTTAGTTTTAGTTCCCTCACTAATGACATTGGGGAAACTATACCTATCTCACCGCATTGTGATTTTTAGGTAAGACAATACATGTAATACATCGAATGCAGTGCAATTAACCTAATGGTCACTAAATAATGTGACAGTCCTTCCATTTTAATTAAAATGACAGTCAGGTTTACTTCATACACAGAGGTAAGTCAGGATCTGCAGGGTAGAGATGAGAGTGGCCAGGATGTGGCTGATCAGGGTTCGGTGTTTATAGATATCGATCACCTAACCGAGTCAACTTCACATGCATCAACATTTCCTCTTTAAAAAATGTATGAAAAAATAAGCTGTCCATTCAAGATTTTGTTTTTCAGACAGGAGAAATTTTGTTCCCTGCTGTATTCCTTCTTTTAAGAAGTGGTTGACAAGAAATAGCATTATGCCCTACACATTTATCAAATTAAAAATAAAGTCTTGAATTCATATTGAGATAAAACAACATTTTTAAGCTTCCTAAGATTCAGATAAAAAGACTTTTCATGCTTTAACGTTCTGAGCAGCACTAAATGACTCCCCTGGGCTCATTGCTAATTTTAAAGCTATTAGACATAAGGGTTGGATTTCAAGGGAGGTACGGAACTGAATTCATTCTTTTTCCTTTCCAGAAGGAGACCCCACGAGGCTTCAAGATTTAAAGTCAGTCAGCTCAACAGACCATGACAAGAATCTTCTTGATAAATAAAAAAAAACCTATTAAGAAGCCGTTTGATGGGGCTTTGTGGGGAATGGTTTTGACCAATTCTTTTATTATGTAAGGCGTGTCATTCTTAAACAAAAAAACAAACAAAATCTCTTAAATTTTGAAATATTTTCATTTATAAAGATAGCTTAGGAACATATTTTCTGATTCATGTAGCTAGATCTCTGGTTACCACTATGCTATATAGCAATATACACTATTATCTAATGACATGATACTATGCATTTTTTCATATCATTGTTTTTACACAGATTAAATAACCAATGTGTGACTTTTTGATCTTAATAAATCAAAGACTTTCCTATTTATAATACCATATAATACTACTTACATAATCACACATGATGCATGAAACATAAGATAATACTCATCCCTCACTCTATTTTTAAATGATTACTTTTATTAATAGAACTCTCTGTAATTTGACATGTAAATTAATATTGAGGGGATTCTCTACCTGAAGATAGTTAATGAGATTTTTTGTTACTTATAATAAACAATTAATTTTGTATATCTTTTAAAGTACAGTTACTTCAGCTTAAAGAAAGTCACAAAGCAATTTCAATCACTATAATTAAGTAAAGAACTAGGTCTGTGATTCAAGTAATACATGCTAACGGCAATCGAAGTTGTTTGGCGACCTCCTATCTTGCTTCTCTGGACATTTCAATCGACAGTGTCTTTCTACTAAATTTGTATTGGAGATTTCCACAACAAAATGACATAAGGAACATTCCAGGTAATGTGAATTATCTGTCTTTGTCACTGCAGATCTATTTGCTTCTAGAACATATAAGCACATCGAACAGACTGATCGTGGCAAATTCGGATGTGGAATGGCCAAAACAATAATTTAAAAAAGACTCTTTCACACAGAGACAAAATAAAAAAAAAAAGATTAAAAAAAAAAAAAAACTAAACAAAACTAAGAAAGAAAGAAACATTAGCTTTTGAAAAATTACTGGGAATTTCCTCTGAGGCAGTCACTGCCTTTCTAAGGCCACCAGGGTGCTACTGGCTCCATTATCTTTAATTTCCCGTTGCAGGGGTTCATTCACATTCCCTCGCTCAAGCCTCTGAGATGAGTGGCAGGAATCAGAGAGATGCCTTGAAGTGTGATTAGGAAAGCCGTCACCCACAGAACGTGGTTACAAGTTCCTTAAGGCATTGAACTCATGTTCTTAGTCTCCTTTATCATAGACTCCAAAGAACCTTGGTGACTGGCCAAATAGTGCCATTCTCCAAAGTTAATTAAGCTATTATTTCCTATATGACCTTATGAGGGTTCTTTACAGCTTCATATGCCCTCAAAGCCCTCTGAATTCAATAACAAATTTTAAGAATATTAAATGCAGTAAAATTCATCTCTAATTCCGACAATGTTATATGTCAGTCTAGGCTTCGACCAGGTAAAAGGCAGTAAGATCACAATTAGAAAAAAAATTAAAGCCAAAAACTGCTAATCTTTCCTTAGTGTGGCTTTAAGAACTTTTATAATATTAATATTATCTTTTCTTTTCTTCTTTTTCCTTTAGCAGGTACTTTTCATCTATTAGGTTTGTAATGGTCTTTGTCTCCCATAATCCCTCTTGATTTTCCTTTTTCACTTTCAAGATAAAGACATAGATATAAAAGATATATATTTTTAACCAAAAATAAAAAGGTAGTTAATCACAGGCATTTCCTCAGAGATTTTGCAATAACAGAAGTTTTTGCTTACTGAAGGGATCAGAAACCGTATCTCAAATCAACAAAATATCAGAACAAAGCAAACGAATTTTTTTTCTAAGAAAAGGGTATAGTTAACATCAAGTCTCTCTCATATCATGTGCTATTTATAATGAATTGTGAAGTAAGCAAAACTGAGTAATTTAACAAGGGTAATCTCTGTTCTCTATATACAAGCATCTATAACAAAAGCAAAAAAAAAATCAACTATTGCAGGCTCTGTGATCTTATTTTATACATCTGAGTGTGATGTCTCTAGAATTTACATTTTTGAGTTATTTCAAAATAAATAGCATTGTTTTATAAGTGTACATGCCTGTTTTAGTTGACCTAATTGGCCTAAGTTTATAAATTTCGACCGCTGCACTATAGTCCATTGTAAGCATATATCATCATTCGCTACCCATTCAACCAATGATAAACATTTATATGGTTTCTACATTTTTACTAGCACAAATAATGTTGCAGTGTGCATTCTTTTATTTCCATGAGCATATGTCAGGGATATTTCTGGTACTAAATTTACAAGATGGATTTCTAGAATGGCTGTCCCAATGAGACTTCCCCAGTACACACATGCATGCACACATATGTACAGATAGCACATAAATATGGATCTTATATAAGTTGGATCTTTACTCAATATCATATTTGCATTTTGATCTTTAATTTGATTTTCTTATAAATTTGAGAAAAACTATGAAGCTAAAGAAGGAACGCATAGAGAGGAAAGATTTCTTAAATAAGACAAAAAAGTCAAAATGCTTACATATTGAAAAAAAAATTTATCAACTAATGTTAATAAAATGAATATCTACAAATTGAAACCAATATCTAGATAGTTTCCCAAGATGACAAAACTTTTTCTTTTCCCCTTGAACTTTTGTATCATACCTCAAATGTCATGAAAGAGAATTTTAGAAAATTAATCTTCAGGATTTAATGAAAATAATTCAGTTTTAGGTAATGCTGGTCTTCCAGTTGACTGTACTTAAATGTCATAAAACACTTAGAATAAAGACTCTATTCATTAGCAAATACTTAAGTTGAAAGCGCATAGAGGTTAAAATAATAGCCTATTATATTTTGAAATACGTTGCTACCTTAGAAGTTAGAGAGGCCTAGCAAATATGCCCTACTCAGAAGTTACACATTGTCAGTGTTCACACAGAAGGAAATTACATGCATGGCCTCGCTCAGATTAATTTGATTAATTTAGGTAAATTGATCCTAAAAGCCACACCATAGTATGTTTTTTACTTTCAAAATGTCAATTAATCTCTCCACTTTGAAACATCCCTCAAATATACACTTCACTTTCAATATCCATCCAAAATAGAAAGGCGAATTCAAGCAATAGCATATCTCATTATGACAATGGTGACAGTGATAACGAGAGGTGCACATATTGACTACCTACTGCATGCTTGGGACTTAGGCATGTAGTAGATTACCTCATGAGACCTTACGAACACCATAAACCAGGGATTATCATCATCAACATCAGAAAAGAAACCAACACTCAAGAGAGTTGGAGTAATTTGCAGAGTGTCTCATTGTAAGAAGCAAAGCCAGGGCGATATGATTCTATCAGCTCTCCTGTTTTCAACATATGTCCACTTTTAAAAATAATCCCATGATGGTTAATTTTATGTGTCAACTTGGCTGGGCCATTGTGTCCATGTATGTGGATCAAGCATTTTCCTGGATGTTTTGTGAAGGTGTTTTTTTCCGGATGAGACTGACGTTTAAATTGGTGGAAATTGCATAAAGCAGATTGCCCCCCCTTGTGTGGGCCCCATCCAATCAGTCGAAGGCTTGATTAGAACAAAAGATAAACCTCTACAGGAGGGAATTTTTGAGCAGACAACATTCAGACTTGCATTACAATGTCGGCTCTTCCCTGGGTCTCTAGCCTACTGGCCTCGTCTGCAGATTTTGGACTTGCCAGTCTTTCTAATCATGTGAACCAAATGCTTAAAATAAATCTCTCTGTATGTATAGACACAGCCTGTTAGTTTTGTTTCTCTGGAGAACCAACTAATGCAAATGCTGAAAGCTAGCAATGTGTTTGTGAGCTCCAAATACTATTCCTTTATTTTATTTATGCTCCTTCTCATCCTATTTCCTTCTGATTCTTTCCCCTCCTCCTCTTTCTTCTTCTTCTTCTTTTTCTTCTTGTCTTTTAAAGAACACGATTTTGCAATAGAAAGTAATTTCATGATTTTACTCATAATTCCTATATTTTTATTTCATTATTGCATTTGTTCCTTTAGTCCTGACAAGAAAGATATCCAGACTAAGATTTTATTTTCAACTGTCTTTAGGTCAGACCAGATTCGTCTTTAGCACCTCAAAAGGATTTTAAATCTTTATCTTCTAATTCTTTCCTATTATAGCAGAAGATGTCATATTCATATACCATATTTGTATGTTATATCTTAATCCTTATATGAATTAATTATTATCTCAGTGTCTTAAATCTTCAGTCATATATTTGTCTGTAGTCCTGACATTTTTTTCTCAACCTATATTTCAAAGTTACATTCCCATCAGGGTCTTGGTCTATGAATTTCTGATAGGCAGGTTCTATCTCAACTGAAAACCATCTACCTGCCTTATTTAGTCCTTATCTTGTTCTTATCGTAGGATTCAAGTTGTGGACAGGAAGTCTTCAATAAGCAAAGTACAAGATTATTTTTCATTAACATGGCCAGCTCATCCATCTGAAAAATCTTAGGTCTCCTCTATACTTTGATCAAGGCTCCTGTCACCAGGTTAGAAGGGGAGAGGGGGACATTGATCATTTCTTGACCTTATTATTATTACTTATTTATTCATAGGTGCTTTATCTCCTTAAGATGGTTAACAGCAACTACAATTATTGAAAGATCCTGGATAATTTCTATTAATCTGCACTTCTAAATAAAATATAATTCTTAGTATTACTATAGAGAGGGTTTCTATATTTATATTTGTTCACATTTTCTTCTGAAGCGTGGACTTTGCAAAACAACATCCTTATTATCTGTAAATTTTAAGTTGTTTTCAGATAAAAAGCTGAATAAAAAGAATGTTGACACTTTTCAGTAAACTCTTTTGGTTAAATAAAACCATAACAAAAACTAGCTTTCAGGTTTATTTTTATGAAAGGATTTCAGCCTCTGGGCTAATCAGAATGTCTATCTTGGATGACAGATATTCTTAGTTCAAACCATTATGGTGAAGCAGCCGTAGGAAGGACAAATGAAAGAGGCACTATTAGTCTTTAAGTCGTCCCAAGAAAAAGCTATTTCTCTTTATTTTTGGATCTTCAACACTTAACATAATCTCTAAATATATTTAAAGGCATGACTCAAAGCTTTCCCATTTTTCATGACTACTTCATAAGCCTTTCTACATTCTACTTTGTTCTAGATACTATTCTAAGTTGAGAAATTAATCAAAGATTCAATCTAAAACCAACTCAAAACCTTAATATATTTGCTAATCACACTTTCTTTGAACCATCAAAGATAATGAGGTAATTGAGCTTATAATAGAACTTACTTATTGCCAAGAGAATGTTAAGTTTCAGAATCACTAGACCAAATCCTTCATTTCCCAAATAAGGGAATTGAGACACATAGGGCTAATTTAGCTCAGATTATACTTTTAAGTTTGGCAGTCGATAGTAGAGACCACTTTCTTTTGCTTATAGGTCTTAATACTTTCATCTAAATTACTACCTCCTAAAACATGTAAAGTCTTACGGGGAAAACAAAAGACTATAACTTATACTCTTTACTCGATAACTGAGAGCTGATTACCTGATATATGTATTTTTTGAAATATAAAATTGTTCCATAGTTTTATAACTCTATAAAAGTTAATAATTAAGTTGTCTTAAAAGCAAAATTGAAAATTTGCAAATTCAAGCTCTGATTATGTTAATTTAAATTATGAATGCACCTCTTAGTATTATCATGTATTTTTAAGACCTTTTGATAGTTATAGTCTAAGAATTTGGAGAAAAGATAGGTGCACTTCAAATGGTAATGCATTTCACATTTTTAATGTAATCCTTTAACCCAATATGTTTATCTCCAGTTCCTTCAGAATCCTTTAAAAAATGATGTCTATGATGTGTTAGTAATACACTACTTTATTTTAATTGCCTACAAATTTATATGGTTTAAAAGTGAATTTTCCCGTATTTCAAAAGCATTTGCTTCATAACTCCTTTTGAGTTCCTAACATAAGGACATTTTGTACAAGTAATTACGAGAATAGGAAATACCTAAATTTATTTACATTCTAAGAGCATTATATTGAATTAATTGTATATCTCCCTTATATGTGACCTTTGGAAAAATTCAAAATGCTGCAAAGTGATCAAGAAGGGCTGTCCTTCAACCTGATGCAATTTTCAAGGATATGTAATACTTTTAACATATGAATAATTTACTTAAATGAAAATTGGTATTCTCTCACTGTAATTTGGAGTCCTCTAGTTCCAATTATACATAGCCTTGGCCTCTCAAGCTGCCAGTTAAGAAAAATTCAGTCTTCGCCTGATAAATCTGAAACCTTATTTGGCAAGATGAAATAAGTTGGAAAGTTGCGAAGTTATCATGCAAGTTCAGTGAGAGATCAGGGGCAGGACAGAGAGGAGAGAATCGATATAGGCGAGGACACAGATTTACAGAAAAGAGAAAACAGTTTCAATAATGGGAATAAGGGAAGAGAGAAAAGATCAAAGTCACATTGGTCTGATGGCAATTTGTGAGATAGTAATAGTGACCAACATTTAAGGTATGTTAACCAGTCTTGGTTCTAAGCTCCCTTCATGCTAGAAATTATTTAATTTTTGGAACAATCTTAAAATACAGGTATATTTCTATTTTCACATAAATACCCAAGTACTTAAACCACATATTTCATATGTCTTAGGGAAAAAAAAGTCAGAGTTATTTTACTATTTAATCATTGGAGTTTTTTCCCTAAATAAAAGACTTTCATAATTTTCAAACTCAGCTCACACACACACACACACAAACACACACACACACACACACACACACAAACCCTGACTCCCATGCATACATCTAATATGTGTCTCATGACTATTAACGAGTAACCTTACTTGCTTCTCCTGAACCTATAAGAAAACAAAATGTCTTCCTCTGAGACTTAGCAGACATGCTGCTACTGTATCACTCTACCAATCAAAATACAGCTTTGAAAACTTCCAACCATGAGACTATTATCTGATTTTATAACCACAGTCTAGTTTCATTTCTCAGAAATATGGACCATACAAGAAATTCAACAATAAATAATGTCTTGTCATGGGCTATGAATTATTTCTATTTTGTTAGAATTGCTAAATTAATGCCCCAGTTAGACTACACTATTATGAAAATGACACAAAGAATTCCTGCTGCTCTAACTTTAATATTTTCTCATTCATTTAATTGACAATTTTGTTTTTGACACCATGGACATATTTTTAAAGTATTTTTATCTGTTCTGTGTGATGCAGTTTATAATTTCATAAACACAATTATATCAATAAAATACAGTTTATAAATTACGGATCAATCCTCTATTCTGCTTTGAAAAAAAAAAAATCTTTGACCGTGCTAATAGCAAAAGAGGAATCTGTTAGTGGGCCAGAGAAATCAATGGTTTTCTGGAAAACCAAAAGTAAGTGAGATTATATAGACTGATAAGGAAATTAGATAAAGGGACATCTGAAGAAAATTGCCAAGAAGTTCAGTGCCAATGGTCCAGGGTGAGTCCCAGGAAGACATAACCTAGAAGGATATAGGCAGAATCAAAATACGCTGCGTCCACAAAGTCAAAAAGTCAGAACATCAAAAAGACAGCTGGAGAATACAAAAAGCTTAGCAATTGCTTAAAATATATTCCAGTAGGAATTGGGAAGAAAGAGGAAAAACAGAAAAAAGAAAAAAGAAATCAAACATTTTCCTGGGCTAAATGAAGGCCAGAATCTTCAGAATGAAAGCTTTCTACATAGTAGTATCCACAATAAGGGAAAAACAGCTAGAATTTGATCTACTCTAGGAAATGTTTAGAAGTCAATTGACTTAAAGAAAAAAAAAAGAAGAAGAGCAGGTTACCTAATAAGAAATAAGATTGGTGTTACACTTTGGATTGGCAAGGTACAAAAAGGCAATAAAACTATGCCTCAGAATTCTGAGGAAAGAATATTCTGAATTAGTAATTCTATAGCTATCCAAAATAGTAATCTAATATGAATTCAAAACACGTAATAAGAGAAAGCTATTCAACAAATATTTTCCTCTACATTTGAAAAATAAGTTAGAAAATAAAGATCGGTTTCCTTAGAAAGTTCCCAATAAAATGAAAATCAGATATAATACAACAAAGAACAGATTCTATAGTGTAAACAGTCTAGAAATATAATTGAAAAATCTCCAATTTGTAACGTGAGATACGATTTTTTAAAAAAGTCAGAAGTAATTAGGATAGAAAGAGAATTTATAGGAAATGTATTAAAAGTAAATTATAATTCATTTCACCAGGTATAGAATTTAGCATATTAATGTTCTATGCTATTCTTTGTCTTATCCATCGTCTTTTCTTTATTTCTTGCCCATTACAAAGAAATAAAGACTTTTTCAGGGTAGTTTTTGGTCTACTTATGAAATAATCTGAAAAATGGTTTTATTCTAATTGATTTATATAACACAAATAAAGAGACTTTGTTTACCCCAAATACTTGTAACATACTTTCAATCAGCACAGGTTTGGTGACCTATTATTATATCACTCATAACAATACTCATACAGTCATAGCTTAAATGTTGTTTATAAAATTTCACCACTTAGGTCAATATTAGCATAACGTTGAAAAAAGTATTGCACAAAAACAAAATATAATAAAACTTGGGTAAATAATAGTATAACTGACAGAGATCGGTGGATGTGTTGACTAATGGATTAAGTCAACTGAAATATATCACCTGAAGTTAATTTATATAACTGGAATAAACAGAAGTAATAATGTAACTAACCATGAGGAGAGGTCCTAGCTAGGCTATGACTTTCTGGCCTTCATAACACCAACTACAGCAATATTGGAAGGAACCCCCCAGAAATTCTCTATCTTACCAAGACAAGCTTTCCCATTTCCCCCACAACATCACCTGTTATAGACTGAATATTTATGAACAGCCAAATTCATATGTTGAAACATAATCACTAAGGCGATGAATTCGAGGTGGGGCTTCCAAGGGCTGCTCTCATAAAGAGAATTAGTGCCCTAATGAAAGAGGTCCCAGAGAGATCCCTCACCGCTTCCACCATGTGAATTTACAGTGAAGAAATGGCAATCTATGAACCAGAAAGCAGGTCCTAGCTGACACGAAATATGCTGGTGCCTTAATCCTGGATTTCCCAGTCCCCACAAATGAGAAAAATCAACTTCTGTTGTTTATAATGCATCTAGTCTCTTACAGCAGTCTCCATGGATTGAAATTATGCCAAAGTTGACTAGATGATTGATAGATTTCCTAGCTTTCTGACAAAACTGATTCTTCTGACAATGTTTAGCTCATTAATACAAAGAGATCGCTCCACAAAATAAAACTGCAATTTAAACTGAATACTGATTTTTCTTAACGAGACCATAAGGACCGGTGCCATCATGATTGATATCCCTGATAATCTCAGTCAACACACAGAATCGAAAATGCTCAAGCAATCTCTTACTATCCAGATACACGATCCTGGACATGCCTTAGGATAACCCCCTACCCTCCTAACCAACCTCTGACATGTTGTCATTGTACCTGTTGAAACTCACAGTCTACCATCAGGAAACTTCCCTAAAATACAAAACTCTTTTAAATGTTCGCTTCACTTCCTTGCTTTAAAAGAAGCTTACCGGTTCCATGGGAATTTGCCATCACCTCGGAGTCTTTTTCCTCACACGCATTTTAGATTCCCTGGTTCATCACTATAATTGCCCCTTTATAAAGTCTCCATCAATAAACTCACCGGTCCCCAAGGCGAGGATTCCACACGTCTTCACCTTCATTCATGACACCATCACAGCTCCTCTTCGGTGAACAACCTTGCTCGTTATTTCACTGCAAGAAAAAAAAAAAGAAGATTTCACAAAACTCACACTACTTTATCTAAATCATTTTAAAGTACTGAAAAGCGTTGGATTCATCCTTGAATCTTCCATCTCATAACTTAGATTAAACCTATGAGTATATCCTGTCATTTTCACCTGCTACAGAGATCCCAATTACGAATCGTTTTATAAGGACAGTATAATATTTCTTTCAACAAAAAACAGACAAAAACACTACAAGAAAGGTAAATAACACGATATTTTTTCTCATAAAACATATATACAAAAACTTTAAGCAATATATGAGCAAATAAAATGGACCAATGATACCTGACGATTAACTTTACCTGAAGAATACAAAGATAGTTTAACAGTGGAAAATTGATTAATGTAATCCATTACATTAATATAAAAAAAAGGAATGTACTAAAGTCAGTAAATGTAGGAAGGTTTTGGGGAAAGTTCATAATCTATTTATGAATTAAAACAGATAATCTTACCAAACTAGAAACAAACATGAAATTTTTAAATTTGGCATTGGGATTAGATATTAAAGCAAATTTCAGCAATCATGATTATGAACTACTATAAATGAATAAAATGTTCAAGACGTCTGTACTTATAATTACAAAGCTTTACTAAGATAAATTTAAGGTGTATAGAGAGGACTATAACTTGTTCTTCCATGGAAAGACTCAATACGGAATATATTGGATATATACACATATATATTCAGTTTGGATATTTATATAATCACTCAATTTGTATATATACATATATATATACACACACAAATATATATGCAGTTTATATATATGCATATACATATTTAGTTTGGAGATTATATAGTACATACACAAATACAAATGCGCAAGCAAAGATAGCTTGAACAGTACATAAAGAGAACTAAATATAAAGGATAAAAGTGATAAATTAGAACATATTAAAATCAAGAACTAATAAGCATTGCAATACAACATTAATAGAGTGAAATGGAAAGAAAGAGTGAGGAAGTATATTTTCAATAAATATAATGAACAGAGGCTTAAATCTAAAATATATAAAGTATGTCTACAAACTATCACAAACAATTCTGTCAACCCAACAGAAAAATTTGCAAAAGACTTAAACTGTAAATTCACTAAAGAGGACATGTAAATGGCTTATAAAATTGGAAAAGTGCAAAACTCCATTACTCGTGATGGATGTACAAATTTAAAATATGATGTGTTACTGCTACCCACCCACCTAAGTGCGAAGCTAACAAGAGACAGACGATACCTAGAGTGGGTGAGGATTTGGAGCAACGAGAGTGCCCATGAACTGCAGGTAGGAATGCATTTATACAGAGAGTATGGAAAGTGTTTGGCAATATTTACTAACGTTAAAATGTGTATAGCTTATGATCCAGAAATGTATTCCTAGAATTATAAACAACGAATACACACATATGCATTTGCCCAAAAGCATTTATGACAATAATCATAGCAGTCTTCTTCACAATAAACCCGAGTAGGAAGCAATCTAAATGCCCACTAGCAGTAAAATTAATAAATTAAGGGCAGCATATCTACACAAAAAGATAATATAAAGCTATGAAAATTAAATGAACAAAAATCTTTTAACTATAAGCAACAGCAGGTATGAATCTCACAAACATAATGTTGAGCAAAAGAATATAGAAACATTCTGTCATTCCATATATGTGAAGTTTAGAAACAGGCAAATTCATTTCTTATTGTTAAAAGTCAGATATTGATTGGAAGGGAGAACGAAAGGGGTTAAGGGATGCTGGTGATGGTCTCTTTTTTTATTTGGGCCTTACCTTCACGAATACCTCTGCTTTGTTAAAAATCACTGAATAGCACATATGTGGCTTTTATACTTTTCTGTATTTATGTTATGCTTCAGTTAAGTAAACAACTCATAAACAACCTTATGAACAAAAAGGATTCTTAACTTTGCCAATTCTTGCCACCTTCATTGGTACCATTTTATTCTCAGCCATTAACATCTATTGTCTTGAAACTGCAATAATTCACACACATACACACACACACACACTCATGCAAACACTTGCATGCTGTTGAATGCAGAGGAAACAGGTTTACAGAGTAGAGAGAATCATCCTTATTTAGGTAGTACATGGATCCGCTTATCAAGATATTGAGTTTCCTGCTTTTTCAGGCAGACATCACAAAGAACTTCTGGGCTCTGTACAAGACACATTGTAGATGCTTGATAAATACTTGTTGACATTGATAATGCCACCTGACCAGTGTGTAAAACATTTCTACATAGATAAACACCTTGCAAACTGAAACATTCATTTATTAAAGACATATTATTAAATAGATGAAGTAAAATAAATTTACTATTATATAGAGTTGATTATGCCAATATAGTTATGTTATTGATAAATTGCACATTGAGTCTATGAATTAGTCTTCATTTATTTATTCATTAAATAATTACATAATGATTTCAAATATTTTTCAAGTATCTAAGTTTTACATATAGAATTAAAAAAATGAGATAAAAGACTGTGTGTCCTCAAAGTACTTATAGTATAATACAGTCTTAAAAAATATCAGGCATTTAGAAAAACTATACTATATATTTAGAGATCCAATTTAGATCTAAAGAAAGGTTTAAAATGAAGTTAAGTAGCAATTTACACTCGATTACTGGAAGAGTACTATCACCGACTCCCTGTATTACTTTCTTTCATTGTTATCGTATCTAAAATTTTCAACAAACACCAATCAGAGATTTCTTTTCTGGTGTAAATATCATGGAAAAGCTACCAAAATAAAAAGAAAAGCCACCCTTTAAAAAAATGTTTTCGTCAATTATTTTTATGGCTACTGAGCAAGTACGAAAATGGTTAAATGTAAATTTAGAAAAAAGACGAGCACATGAAACCAAAATATATTGCAATGGCCAATAACACAAACTGATATCTAAGGAGCCACTTTTGACAATAACTCTGTTATCTAGAAAATGAGATGATTTGACAAAATAGAGTCCCCATAACATAATAACTGAGGTCAATAATAGTTCTCTTTCAGAGGAGGAATGACTGAGTATTCAACTGTGGCTTCTTTGTGCCTCCATGAATGGGCGGCTGTCAGGCTGCTCTGGAGAACTACTGTTTCACCCATTTCACCTTTGAATTGCTCATGCGTTTAAAACTAGTTCATTTTCAATCAAAGGAATAAAAATATGACATCGTTTCATAAGTAAATCATTCATAAGCAAATAATGATAAATATATATATATGACTCAGTAATATTGACAAAGATCTGAAGAGTTAATATTTTTTAGCCATTTGATAATCATTCAATAAGCAGCATTCTTATTTCACCCTGTAATAAGTGGGTTAGGTGAAAAAATATCAGAAAAGATATGAGCTATGAGTTCAACTTTAAAAGTATCATTAGTTTATTTTTACAACTTGGCTTTGTTTTTGAACAAAAATAAAATAATTTATTCGGTTTAGAAACTTTGGGTGATTTTAAGCATATTCTAATAATCCTCCCTTGCGCAAAACACTTTAGCCCTTCTTTTATTATATTTTCCCACAAAAAGCAGTTGCCTTCAGAAATACGGAACATTTTAATCAGGTTTATATCTTACAATACCCATTTCCGCAAATGCAAGAATATTGAAAAGAAAGACTTTAAAACTTTTCAACAAGATTTCTTAAATTACAGGTTGATACAGCCTAGAGTTGTCCCTCTGTCAAATTCCAACAACATATGGCCCAAGTTTGAGAAAATCTGCATCATTAGAATAGTTATTTCAGGTCTGCCAAAAAGCATTCCCAAACCGAAAGAGGAGTCTGAACATGGAACATTAATGCCAAGGATTAACTTTATGTAAACCAACGAGCGGTGAAGTGACTATGAGCACAGGTGTCATCGAAGGTGAGTTTTCTATAACTAAGAAGAAGAAGAGAAATATACCTGTTATTTAATAAGCAGTGAATATTTTTCGTGCGACTATATCATCAAGTGTTATTCTTCGAGCTGGGTGTTTTGAAGGAACCAAACCAGATAAAACAGAGTAAATCGATCCCTAATGTCTTAAATTTTGTATTCTGCTTTGGGGAGAGGAATGGTAGCAGGAGAGAAATAAAAATTTAAACGGATATATATTATAAGAATAACAATGGTGACGAGTACTAAGGAGACAAGCAACTGGCATGGCGATAGAATGTGTTGACGAAAAGAGTGGCAATTTTAAGGGTCTGCATAGAAGTCCTTATGGAGAAGTTGACACCAAAAATAAACAAACAAACAAATAAATAAATAGAAAGAAAGAAAGAAACTCCTGAGGAAATGTGTGAACAAGAACATGTAGATATCCGGGAGGAAATTACTGCAGGGAATGGGACCAGTTTTGAAGCCCTGAGAGAATTTTTGGCTGCATAATAACACAGTTACGTGTATATCAGTGTGGAATCAAGGTTGACAAAACGTATAGGGACAAAAGATGGTTGAGGACAAAAGAGAGAGAATGAAAAGGAAGATACTGCCGAAATTCGGGTGGGAGGAAGTTGTGGCTTGTGGCAGGGCAGTAGATGCGGAGATGGCAAAAAAGATTTTCGAATCTGGGAATTTTTTTAAGCAAGGGCAGAGTCTGACGTCGTTTATAAGAGAAAGAATAGCGTCAAGTAAGATTCTCAGAGCCAAAGCCCAAATAAGGAGAACAACCGAGTGGGCATCTACAGAAATTGGTAAACCTTTGTGTTTTTTTTTTTTTTTTTTTTCCTAAGGGACAAAAAAAGAAAAGAAAGTTTAGTTTAGAACAAGTTAAATTTAAAATTGCTATTAATCGACTCAG
>NW_011888854.1:4133511-4140194 GCF_000151845.1 Pteropus vampyrus
TTTTTTTTTTTTTTTCCTAAGGGACAAAAAAAGAAAAGAAAGTTTAGTTTAGAACAAGTTAAATTTAAAATTGCTATTAATCGACTCAGTGAAGATGTGGAGTCAGGTACGGGGTATATGAGACCAGAAACCAGAGGACAGTTCTGGAGAGAGAGAGACATCTGGGGATTATTAGCATATAAAGAACTTATGGGGTGTAAAGCCATTAGAACTGAAAGTAACATGAAAGGATTTATTTTAAAATGAAATCACAAAAATACACTGGCTGGACACTCAGGCAATGTGACGTTGAGTGGGCTCGGATATGAAGAGGAACCATAAACACGGGCTGACAGAGCTGCCAGGGATCTAAGCAGAAGGACAGGAGGCTGATGTGTCCTGAGAGTGAAGAAAGGATTTCAAATAAAAGAGGGAAAATTAGTGCTTCCTCTGAGCCAAGTAAAATAAATCGGGAGAAGTAACCTCTGGTGACCTTGACAAAAGTAGTTTCTCTGGAGTTGTGGACAAGACAGCTAGCCTGGCACGGTTCACGTAAAAATGGCGGAACAGTAAATGGACACAGGGAGGACAGCAAATCTTTCAAAGGCTTTTTCTTTAAAGGCAAGGGAAATGATGGTGTAACATCTAAAGAGAGAAAGTAGAATGGAGAGAGTTTATTTCCCTCTCAAGATGAAAGCACGTTGGTATGTTTAGGAAGAAGTTCTAAGACCAAGCAAACGAACGCACATCAAGGATGCAGGAAAAGAGGAGAGAAAGGGTGACCTCGGCTTGAAGTGAGCCACATCTGTACAGAGGTGAAAGAAAAAGGGACATTGCAGAAAAAAAACGAAGGACAGGCATTTTATTCATCCCAAGAGAAGAAAAGGCAGATTATATAAAAACATATGTGGTTCGATGGATAGACTTGCTGTGGAAATTGTGGAAATACTCTTCTGATTACTTTTTAATCATTCAGGTAAACAAGGAATGAAGTCATCGGCAAAGAATAAGGATAGAGGAAGATGTGTTGGGGATTTGAGGGGAGAAGAGAAGGTGAGATCTAGTCATACGGAGAGGAAAAGTTAATGGCTTGGAAAATATATGATTTTCATGTAGCATTGAGAAGGCAGTCGAAGCTGCTGGTCGTAGATTTAACGTAAATTTTATCAGCATTACTGTATGTGTCCTTCAGTACCAGTTAGCTGCAAATCATGTGCATGGAGCAGACAGATGTGGATTTGCCAGTGGCTCTGGAATAGCTAAGTATCCAAAAGCCTCAAAAGTCTTCTCTCTCTTCTATAATTTCTCTTCTCACCTCATTTGTAAAAAAGTATCCAGTTTAAATAGTAGAAAACCTGATGTTTTACCAAATAAAGATCTTCCAACTTATGTCCTGAGTTATCTCTAGGCCTAGGCTTAAAAGTAAACATGTATTTTTATTTTTATATTTTAGGATATTTTTAGATTTACAGAATTTTGTGAACGAGTACAGAGAATCCCCATATACTCCACGTATACTTTACCCTATTCTTAAAATTTGTCACAATTAATAAACTAATGCTGAGACATTGTTGTCAACTCAACACCATTATTTATTCAGCTTTCTTTTAGTTTTTACCAAATGTACTTTTTCTGCTCTAGGATTGCATCTGGGAAAACGCATTACATTTAGTCATTGTATTATTTCCTTGGGCTCTTCTTGGTGGTGACGGTTTTAGATTTCCTTGTTTTTGATGACCTTTTCAGTTTTAAGGAGTACCGGTCAGATATTTTTGTGAAGCATGCCTCAATTGGGATTTGTCTGATTCGTTCTATTCATTTGAATAGGGTTGTGTGTTTTTGAAGAGAGAGCACATCAAGCATGCATAGCACCCGTAAGACCTACGTCTGCTGGGGTCGGGATTCATCATCCAGATGAGGAGCGTTTAGTAGGTTTCTGCACTGCAAAGTTCCCTTTTTTCTCTTTCTTTCCACAGTGTAACCTTTGGAAGGAAGTCACCACGCACAGCCTCGCTTGGGGTGCCTGGAGTCACACTCCCATGTCTCTTCCTTGAGGTCACAGAATCTATACAAACTCTCTTCTGCCCAGGAGATTTACGTCTTCACCTCCAATTATTTACTTACTGGACAATTTTTTTTTTGTATTATTATTATTATAGTAGTGTAAACTTACGGACCCTTATGTGGCTGTCCAGGTTCCAGGAGACACCACACCATCTTTTTTTTTTTTGCTCACATGGCCCCAGCTTTAGTCGCCGGGAGCATGTTCAGTCTGTTCCATGTCCCTTTGACACACACTCATCGTTGCGGGTTTTTTAAATCTTTGTTGCGTGTTTCTCTTTTGAGCATTTTTTCACTTCCTGGCATTACAAAACGCTTCAGGCTCACCTTGTGTATCCCCGACTCCGGCCCTAGACTTAGTAGTTTATTGACTATAAATTCTGCTACAATAATAAAAAGAAATTGGTTGTCATCACACCATTAAGCATGATGATTAATGAAATTTGTTTTAATACTCTATCTGAATGCCAGATTTTAAAATTTCATGTCTATATGTATATACATATAGTAGGGATAGTACCTATTTTGATCTTTAGATGACCAGACACCAATAGCGCCTGACGATTAACTCATTTAATATTGACAACTCCATAAAGCACTGTGATAGGTCCTCTGTGGAATGTCTTATCATATGTAATGCTCACAATAAAACACCATGAGGTAGTTAATAATTGTTCCGTTAGACAATTACTAAAAAAAAAAAAATGTTCCCTTCGCTATATTGGTGCAGGAAAAAAACAAATCAAATGATCTTAATTATTTTTTCTTCAAAATAATGGAATTGAATGTTAATACCTAAAGGTTCTTCAAAATTGAAAATAGTATAATTCAACGATTTCCTCATATTCTCTGGTTATGTTAGATGCCTTTGTCTCTCTATTCTTTTTATATTTGTATACATGTCTAGTAAAGTATTTATCACATCGAGCCAAATTATTTAATATGTTTCTCTCTACATGTTTTATTTGCCTATTTAATTAAGTCTGATATCTTCTATTTATTATAGAAAAAGAACAAATTTTAATTTAATGATTAAACAAATAAATAGCTGGGAATCCAATGCTAATATGAGAGGTTTTCATATACCATATCCAAGACACTCAATAAGTCATTTTTTAAAGTAGTAAAGAGAATTAAATATAACTATTTATGATGGTTCTCAGATTATGATTAAATCTATATTTTTTAGTCTTATAATTAGATATTTTAATAAACTTCAGTATCACAAAAGGGGCAAAAATTTTTAGGAAAATAAAAGACAATAGATATTTCTCTGATTTTGTTTATTTAATGTATCCCTAAGATACAATACTAAGGGAGAAAACAAATGTTACTTTCCAAGTAATAAAAATTTACAAAGAGTAATTGATTTAGATTTCAATCCAATCTTACTAGCATATATTTTCAGTATAATTTATGACTGCTTCATTTTGAAATACTTAGTGTATTTTTAAAGGTAGATTGGTAAAGATCAGTCCAATTCTCTGTTTAACTTATCTAATGTCTGAGCTTTAATTGAGTTTATCCATCAAAGTCACATTTCATTTGGAGAATGGATGTCAGACTATAGCAGTTAGCAATGATGAAGGAAAGGACTTTAAATTAACTAACAATAGTATCTTAGAACAAAAATTAAGTCTATATTCATGGTTGACTTAGAACTCTAATCCAAATAAAAACTAGTTGAATACTGAGTGATGTTCAAATATTAGTTAAAAGTAGTATCATTATAAATTCAAGGCATATAATAGAAAGATATTCAGGCCTAGGATTGTGTCAATATGTAGATAAATAAATCAAGTCAGGAGCTTGATAAATAGTTTATGTAAAATTCAATGTGTTTGGTTTGCATATTTAACACACTCATTAACGGTGATATAACTTTCAATATAATCAGGATACAAAATTATTTCCTTTTTGCTTTTGAAAGTTTATACAAACTAGCTTCAAGAATAGAGGAACAGAAGGAAGGAAAATCTATACCTAATCTGTATCTTCTGGGTAATGATCATTGTCCATGGCTGGTGTGTATTACTTCCCCAGTTCTAGAATGCATAGTTGAAAGTGAAATATTTGGCAAATGGCAGGGCTCCTACATTAGTTGTGTGCCCCTTGGTGTAAGGTTTGTTATGGCAGGAAAGGCCAAGTGAAAGCCTCTATTTATTCAATTAGTAAACAAAAAGCAATAGTGAATCCCTAGAGAGACAGCAGAGCCCTGTGTCACTGTCCAGGTCTTGACAAATGTAAGACTCTCGATTCCACTACATGCTCATCAACGTGCCTATTCTTTGGCCTGTGCAGAAGACAGAAGTATTCACAGAGGGCGGAGGATTACCATAACTTAATAATGCGATGGTCTCTGTTGTTCTGAATGTGTGTTCTGAAGGTTCTGGGTACGTGGGTGCAAGTGTGTGTCTGTGCCCATATGATCTGGTATACGGCTCTTGACCCGGTCAGGGTATTTTTTCTATATTTATTAATAAAGACCCTTGGAAACTGTTTTCTTGCAGCTGGCATGGCCACAATACAGCTTTATAGTCTTACTTCAGGGCCATATCAACTCCCCAGCTCCACGCTGTAATCTGGTCTGCCAGGAGCTGATCACCTTTCCCTCCCACAGGACACCACACTGGTCCGTTACATTGACAGTTCCATGCAGCGGGATCTGGTGATCAGGAAGCAGCGACTACTTTAGACACCTCGGTGAGCTGTACGTGAGCCACCTGGTGGAAAATTAATCCCATGAAAATTCACGTGCCTACCACTTTAGTGAAATTTCTCGGGGTTCGGTGATCTGGGGTTCAGTGCTCAGTATAATCTAAGGAGAAAAGAAAGATGTTGCATCTGGTTCCTCTTAGAACAAAGAAAGAAGCATAACGCCTATTGATCTTTTCTAGAATGTGGAGGAAACATGTATTTCATTTGAGTGTGCTACTCACACACAGTTACTGATTAATCCAAGAGGTTGAGGTGTTTAGTGGGGTCCAAAACAAGAGAAAGGTTTCTGACAATCCAAAGAGCCCTAAAAGCTGATCTGCCCCTTGGGTTTTACAATCACAAGTCCTCATGGTGCTCTAAATGCTGGTGACAGGCAGGAATGTGAAGGCAGGCCCTCGTAGAGGAGTTAAGGCACAGGTCTTTATGGTTTGGCTTAGAACTATGTCAGCCTCTACAGATAATTAATCTCCATTTGAGATACAGCTTCTGGCTTTCTGTTGCACATAGCCTGAGCATTTGACCATGAGCCACTGAGCCACTGAGTAGCCATAAATGAACTTAGGACTACTTTAATGTCACTTTTATCTTCTTCATTCTACTCCACATGAGCAGATTGATATGCACATCCTATTGTTCAATTTATGATGACTATCGATCAATTGTGTGATTGATGTCCAGGGCTCTTTCTTTATCTTCTACCTGAAGTATATGATTATCCCATTAAACTATAAACATTAATTATAATTTTTTAAATAAGAATATTTGTCTACACCAATATTTCTCACTGCCTGCCATGCTGGTCTGTATTCATCACTCCTTAGTAGATTGCTCATCAATGAATATCACTGAGTGTCCTGGAATTACCTACGAATGTGGCTATATATTTTCTTTTTTAATTTTAGGTGGTGAGAATTATACTGTTAAACTGCTATAAAAGGGTGAGCAAATTAACATACAAATTTGTTCTACCCGGCTAAGGAGATAGTACCCTCACTAATTTACTTTAGCGCGATTCAACAATCAAAACTAATCAAATTGAGTAAACTTTTTCTGTCTTTCTTTAGTATGATATAAGAATGCTTTCAATTGTTATTTTCATCATCTTTTAATTTTCCCAAGTGAATTTTTGAAACATTTTTTAAATGGCATGGAATTTTGGAGATAAAAAGGCATCTCAACGCAGAGAGGATGAACTTTCTTCTCACAAGTGAGCTTGTAGCAGTCCTTTGAGATTTCGACATGGTAGTATCATATTTTAAATGTATTATACAACTGTTGTTGTTTTTTTAATTTTCTTTGTTATCTTTGACATCCCCACCACGCAGTCACTAAATTCACTCAAGCAACTGGTAATTCTTGGCTGACGGACTTACAGAAGGATTGCAACAATTGTAAAAGCAAATAAATACCCTAAGAATATCATTCTGGGCTTTGTGTTTCAAATGTCTTGCTCTCAGGAAAATGATTAATTTATTAACGAATATATAAGTTCAATATATGCAATAGAGGAGACTCAATAAGAGATCAACTAAAACAGAAGCCTATTCTTTTTCACAAGAAAGGCCAAGTTTATGTGGCATGTGGTTCTGCTTTTGAAAAGCACCAGGGTTCAAGGTGATTTTCCCTTAGGTATCGATATTCACGATGTCTAAGACAGACGACCATCACAGCGGACCATGAAACTACGGGAAGGAGAAAGGGTAAAGAGCTTACGGCCATTTACTTTAAAGCAAAACAAGGGTGTTAAACACATCACTTTTCCTCATATCTCAGTGGCACAGGAGAGTGAGGATGCATGACACAATTCTGGAGGTGCAAAATCAGTAACAACATTTTCGAGATAAAAACTGTCATTTTTTAGGAAAATGTCTTGAAAAGGTGCTTCAGGTAGAAGGGAACTGGACTGTGAGGCTGGAGAAGCAAGA
>NW_011888854.1:4140244-4187226 GCF_000151845.1 Pteropus vampyrus
TCTACACCAATATTTCTCACTGCCTGCCATGCTGGTCTGTATTCATCACTCCTTAGTAGATTGCTCATCAATGAATATCACTGAGTGTCCTGGAATTACCTACGAATGTGGCTATATATTTTCTTTTTTAATTTTAGGTGGTGAGAATTATACTGTTAAACTGCTATAAAAGGGTGAGCAAATTAACATACAAATTTGTTCTACCCGGCTAAGGAGATAGTACCCTCACTAATTTACTTTAGCGCGATTCAACAATCAAAACTAATCAAATTGAGTAAACTTTTTCTGTCTTTCTTTAGTATGATATAAGAATGCTTTCAATTGTTATTTTCATCATCTTTTAATTTTCCCAAGTGAATTTTTGAAACATTTTTTAAATGGCATGGAATTTTGGAGATAAAAAGGCATCTCAACGCAGAGAGGATGAACTTTCTTCTCACAAGTGAGCTTGTAGCAGTCCTTTGAGATTTCGACATGGTAGTATCATATTTTAAATGTATTATACAACTGTTGTTGTTTTTTTAATTTTCTTTGTTATCTTTGACATCCCCACCACGCAGTCACTAAATTCACTCAAGCAACTGGTAATTCTTGGCTGACGGACTTACAGAAGGATTGCAACAATTGTAAAAGCAAATAAATACCCTAAGAATATCATTCTGGGCTTTGTGTTTCAAATGTCTTGCTCTCAGGAAAATGATTAATTTATTAACGAATATATAAGTTCAATATATGCAATAGAGGAGACTCAATAAGAGATCAACTAAAATAGAAGCCTATTCTTTTTCACAAGAAAGGCCAAGTTTATGTGGCATGTGGTTCTGCTTTTGAAAAGCACCAGGGTTCAAGGTGATTTTCCCTTAGGTATCGATATTCACGATGTCTAAGACAGACGACCATCACAGCGGACCATGAAACTACGGGAAGGAGAAAGGGTAAAGAGCTTACGGGCATTTACTTTAAAGCAAAACAAGGGTGTTAAACACATCACTTTTCCTCATATCTCAGTGGCACAGGAGAGTGAGGATGCATGACACAATTCTGGAGGTGCAAAATCAGTAACAACATTTTCGAGATAAAAACTGTCATTTTTTAGGAAAATGTCTTGAAAAGGTGCTTCAGGTAGAAGGGAACTGGACTGTGAGGCTGGAGAAGCAAGAGCAAAGACTGAAGAAGGGATCCCATCTACGGGCATTTCCAGGGAAAAGAGGTTTGGGCTGAGAAGAATACTAACGCTCAAAGGGATTCACTGAGCCAAATAATGCAAAGTATCAAATGTTCGACAAGAAATAGTTTGTATTCCTGTTATAATCCATTGCTTCTAATTCTAAAAGTTTTGAAAGCCTCATGTGTTCAGGCTTTTGGGGAAAAGTCAAAGGAAGGAGCTGAGACCAAGTTCAGGTTGACAATGGAGCACAGATAAAGTGACAGGTGCAGGATACATGAGTGGGGACAGGGACACAGAAGGAGTAAGGAATGATTGAAAAACAACATGACAGTGAGGAATTTGTAGAATTTCTAGAAAGGACATAGGCTTTTCTATAGAAAGGACATGGGATAGGAATCCAGGTCTGTCTTAACCTGGATCTTAACAGGTGGATAAGCCCAGCTGACGAGCGATTTACACAATCTTAATGAGACTTTCAGAGCGGGGAGGGGCTCTGTACCTGTGTTGGCAAGCAGTGTAAGTGGGGAAGATAAAGGTGTTCTTTTATTCTACTTCGACAGAAATTAATTAGAGATGATAGTTATATGCTTATTTCAGTGAATCAGATTATATAATAGAAAACAGAGTTTCAGAGCTGTCAAGTGCGTTTCCCAGCAGAGCTAAGGACAGAATCCCAGGCCTCGTGGCACTTACTTGAGTGTTTTCTGCACAGAATTGCACATCCTCAGACCCTAAAGTCCTCCAACGTACTTGGATTTCTTATATAACATTTAGTTGCCTGTCTCTAAATTTTCTTTGCTCATAATTGCCTGTCTCAGATTTTCAAAGTAGTTAATCAATTGTTTGTTAATAACTAAACCAATGACTTTATTTTTCATAAAATTAAATGATCCATATATATTAGATATAAATAAGTTATATTACTACCTTTCGGATAATTATCTGTCATTTGTTCATTCATTCTTTCAGTAAATCATAAAACATATATTGAACACCAATTATATGTCTGAGTATTGTTCTAGATACCAGAAAACAAACAAACAAACAAAGAGTGAACCGAATAAACACATTCTTTTATGTATAGTAATTTGTTTTGAGAACATCAAGCCATAAAGCTATTCTTCAGATATGATTACTAACTATTATAAATACTAACGGCATAGCACCTAGCCTTTATTTAATGCCTAATAGGTGCCAAGGACGTTCGGTGCTTTAACTCCTTAATTCACTCTTCACTCTAATCTCTGAAGAATGGTAGTTTTCTGTTTTCCAAATGAAGAAACCGAGAGATAGAAAATTAAAATAACTTGCTGAAGGTCACATGGCAATTAAGTGGCAGAGCCAGGAATGAAATCGGGAGGCCCTTATGACCACTGCACGCGTCCGCTGTTTACCTTCCTTGGGGAGAGGTGGGAAATGGGGAAATGTCAGAATACTTCCTAACAGAACCTTACTTAATGCATGCAAAATAAGATCTAATTTTCCTCTTGAAGATACGAGCCTTATTCCTGTGTCTTTACATATTTAATACCCACCGTTTGTACATAGATGTGTTGATAAGACAAAATCATTAATAAAACAGGATGTGAGGAAATGCAGTCACTCGGTGTTCTCCGAAATAAGCAGAAGTGATGACATTAAAGGAAAGGAAAGGAAGGCACTCCTCTCTGTTGCCAGGGACTGCCTTCCTGCCTGCCTCCCCGAGAATGAACAGCCTGAGAACACTTGACGACGTGAGGCTGAGAGCACATGCACACTGGTTCTTTGTGAAATGAAATATTCAGCAGCAAGACGAACTAAGTGACCATGAAAAGAGGTTTGAGGACGGACAACTAGAAGACAGATTCTGTCAGAGCATTCTGAAGAACCGGAAACGGAGCTCACCTCCAGGCCTGCCCGTGGCAAGCGAGCTGGATGGCGAGCTCCCGAAATCAACCCCAGTGCAGCTGCAGACAGAAGGGCCAGCAGAATTACACGTTTTGCAGTTTAGATTGCAAGAGAAAAAGAAATTAGATGAATGTGTCAATAATGGCTTCCATGTACACCTGGTCATTCATTGTCCAGATGATAAATTTGGCAAGATCATAAATTTGGCAAGATCAGAAATAATATGGTTAAACTTTAAGAGGTGATTTGGGTACAGATTTGCACTATTTTCAACAATGTACCTAAATTTATTCATGGTTTCCCTATTTGGAATGAATGGATATTAAAAAAATATCTTGCATAGAAGAGTTTCAAAAAATTACAAAACGATGAATGAAAATAAGGGAGATATAAGCTTTTCACCAGACAGCAGAGAACAGCAGGTATGATTTTCAGCAAAAATTTCTAAAGATAAAAATAATTTTAATGCATTTAGAGCATATAATTTTGGCTGCTATTGGCTAAAATTAGAACATGATGCAATCATCTCTCTGTCTGAGTGGATTTCCCCATGGAAAAAAAGCCAGTAGATAAGCACAATGGTGCATGATCTCATGGGGAGCTTGAGCATTGAAAGGTAAGAAATATTCTCAAAATAATGGCTTTTCCTCAGTCGAGTTTGGGCCAAAATTATGTTTGAGATAGATTTCTCAACCTAGATCCCAATTTTGTTTCTCTTAATTTCCCATGTTGGGTCTGCAAGAATCATAGATTAGATGATTAAAATGTGTGTGCCACACACAAACATTATCCATTCCTGTTCCAAAACTCAAGGAAGAAAGGTTTGCTGGATTTTCCTCTTTCCCCACCATCCTTTGTCGTTTTTTTTTACTTCTTAGGACTTGTGGCCCCTCAGGTCTGAGGCAAAAGTCGGGAGCAGGAAGCACCTCACACATCCTCTCTGATTGTTCTCAGACACATTATTTGCAACACTAATGCACTACTAATAGCATTTGCAATTTTCTTCACTAAAAGTAACCTCCATCTTTTCATTCATGACTCCCGGATAAGCTCTGTGATACTGATGGCTGTCATGTCTCCCAAAGTTGTAAAGGCATGTGTGCCTGTGAGTAGAGAAATCAAGCTTACTATTCCCAACATTTTTTCTCTAAACCATTTCATTTAACTTTCTAGAGGTATTTTTTTTCTTTCTTTTTTTCTTTTGGTGTTATTGTTGTTATTGCTGTTATTGTTGTTCTCTCTCTCTCTAAAAGATATAACCCAATCAATGTTGGTGGTCATGGAACAGGTAGCAATCGACTGATGATTTCATTTCAATTGGCCTTAATAAATATAAGTTAAAAGAAAACTATTTCTCCTTTCCATGGCTCTTTGAGAACACATGGAAAGAAATCAAGCTCAGTTCTAAAAATCAAAATGAATCAAGAAAGATAACAAATTTAAGGAGCTGTGAGAAAGATCTATTAGTATGGAATGAAATAAGAACTGGCCCCAGGTATCTATCTGTACTCACTCACAGAGTATTCAATTTATAAATTCCAGCCTGAGTTAGGCTGCTTTCAAAGGATAAAATAAAAATTAAATCAATTATCCATATCAATTTTAACTTTGAAAGATTTTAATGTTTCTCTACAGATTTGCGTTGTATATTGATTACATAAATAAGAAAACTATTCAACTGTCAGATTTCTTCTACATGTAGAAAGAACGGAAAAAGATAAAAACAATTCATTCTAGCTCATAATTTCACCATGAAAGTTGTATATTCCTTAAAGCATGCTTCTTCATATGCCTCAAAAAGTGATGCGAGATTTAAATAAAACAGAAGTCTATAAACTATATACATAAACTCTGATTATTTAATTAAAAAAAAAAGCAAAGAAATTTAGACCTACAATTATTACCCCTTCATTCTTGGGTAGAAAGTTCAATATATTGGCTCATAGCACAGGGGTATATTTTAATTTAGTCTGGCTTTGTCACTCAAAAATTTACAGAGACTGAAAATCTCAGTTTTTTCATAAGTAAAACAGGGTAAAACTTATCTTTCATTTTTAAATGACAAAATGCCTATAGATTGCTAAGTAAAGTGTCCTTGTTAAGTAGTGATCAGCTAAATTAATCAATAGCTATGAAACACAAAAAATAAACAAATAAAGCAAATGACCAAAAGGTCAAGTAACAATGACAAACAAATACCCTCAGTTACATAATTTACATTTTATCTGTATCATCTGAGCCCAGGACTGTGTGTGTGTGTGTGTGTGTGTGTGTGTGTAGATGATAGATAGACAGATAGATAGATATGTATTTATATACTTATAATACATATATATATATTCTCCACAAGATAAAACAATCAATCCACCAACACTTTTCTATATTTAAATGCAGGCATGATTTGGTTTGCTTATAGTAAAACATTTTCTATGTAAATGAATTGCTTCTGAAGCTACATTCTTGTCAAGTGTATAATGCATACAAAATAGCTAGAATTCAGCCAATAATAGCATATTATCTCACCAACCCGACCTTCATTAAAAACAATGTAGAACAGCATTAAAATGTGTGAAGAGTAATTTAAATTATGACTTTTTTGACAGAATAATAAGAGTTTGTCATATTTATAACAAGTACAGACTCGATAACAACAACAAAATAACATTCATTTCTAAATCATTTCGTAGATAACAGCAAAAGATTTTTTTATTAATAATTAGAGTTTAGGAAGTTGAAGGTAGGGGAAGAATAGGAAGAAAGATTTGGAAAAGACACACTTTCATTTTAGAATGATAGTTTTAAGAGACAGAATTGAAGTCCTTATCTTTCCTAGTCATGTTGTTCCTAGAGCAAGCCTAACTGCTTTCTCGTTTTCCAAACTGGGTCCCTATTTCTGAAGCTTCTTCATGTTACTACTAAAAAGATCATCCATAGTTTGATACATTACAACAAGTAAAAGCCACTTGACACCAAGCGATATAACATATGTATTTCAGGGTTTTAATTGTAGCTCAGGTTGATCATTAATTTGATATAGGACTTGAAACATTGCTTTCTATACCATTTCACCTAAATTTTTAGAAACTTCAGTGAATAATTAAAAATACTGGAAGAAAGAATTTTAATACTTTTTTGAAAAAGTTAGAGATTCAAAAAGATGGTATTGAATGGAATTTGAATAATTTTCCCCTGCTGGGAGAATGCAGCTCATGCATTTCCTCAGGAAAAAAAAAATTGCATTACTTATATGTTGTACTTTCAATTGAGTTTTGGTGTTTATTTTTGCTATTGAACAGACACTTAAAGGACAGAGACACAGCTACATGTACTTTACAATAGTTCTCTGCGTTTTCTGATATGTCTTCCCAGAAGCCCTTTTGATTCAACTTTCTTACAGCCCCTCCTAAAACTCAGGAGTAAGAATGTGACCTGGACAAAGCTAGTACTGTTCTTGTGTTTTTCTACTGGAATGAGCAGGAAAGACCCTCTTTCCTCTCTGGCCCTGAGATCTTGTGGGTAGGACACCAGATTCACCTGTTTCTATCCATCCAACAAATACTGCCTGCATGCATGCAATGAACCAGGCACTGTTCCAGATAGTAAAGATCGAGCAATTAACATGGCAGCCATCATGGAGTTTCTATCTCAGCTATGAGAGATAAAATGAAGCTGTCCCCAAGGGAGAAACACTTCACTTGATTTTGTGACCTTCCCTGTCAAGCCTTCCAAAATTTGTATCCTGTCTCTAAAACTCTATGTCATATATTTGGTTTCAACTAGCTTGCATGTAGTATCTCATCCTTCCAGCCAAAAAAATTCCAAAGGGTAAATTATAAGTTTATTGCTATTGGAAGTATCACAGATTATAAAGTTATATGAATATTGACATTTCTTTACTCTTTTACTCACTCTCTCAATCTATGGATCATAAGAAAATATACTGTGTATGATTTTCACTAAAATAAAAATATTCATTTATTAGCCCATTTTGAATTATTACAAGAATTTGAGAATCAAGCTAAATAAGCAGTATTTGTTAGAAAGGACGATTGGCATAATCAACTTCTAGAGCATATAAATCTGTAATCCAGAAGACATGCTCTAAAATCACAGAACTATATTTACATATTTCCTATTATGACATGCAGAAGTGACATAAGGCTTTGATATGTCCAACATATTAAAAAGTAGAGCAATGAAGTGTATGTATACACTGGTAGCTGAATCCTCATAGAAAGTGACAAGGTCAAATTGTATCAAATAAAAACTATGTATTGAGTCCCTACTCTATATAGGTGCTCTGAGTTACTTTTAAGTGTCCCTAATAACTTAAGAAAAAGTTGTGTTCCCCAAGGACCTAACCATCTGGTTGGAGAGACCAGATTTGTACATGAAAAATGAACAACAGATGATTTAAATAACAGTTCCAGAATATAAATAACTTTCAAGAACACAGAAAGATTTTTCTCTAAAGTACATAATTGATTATAGCAGTAAAGGGTTAGGTATTTTGAAAAGACAAGTTTCCTGTTTATTTTCCATATATACTCTTTGTTCTCTGATTATCTATTATATAATTATTAGAGAAAATTTTAAACATATTCAGAATGTAGCATCCACCTCTCACTATTCTAGCAAGAGATCCACAGACGTGTGCATATTTCTTCCATACGTATGTTACATGCATATGCATGTTTATGTGTGCATTACCTGTCCAGATGTGTGTGGGTAATGTTTCCATATAGAATAAGAGGATAGCCAGTAAATTTGTCTCCATGTTTTTAACTGATCACTTTAAACCTGAATGCTGATGAACATCAGAGATGTTCCGTATTGTCTGAAAAGGCAGGCAAGGGTGTCTTCCGCGCTGCTGGATACCGAAAGCAAAATGAGGAGAGGAATCTGAAACGTATTGAATAGCCTGGGATGGGAGGATATGATAAGAAACAGGATTAGGAAACCACTGTCTGTAATCTCGTGCAATAGAGAAGCTAGGCTACAATGTTTAAGTTTTATCTCTAGAAAACACAAAACCACTAAAGGTTAATAGAATCAGAAGGCAAGAAAAATAGTAATATTTTAGAATAAACAAATACCTGAGGGGGATTCTTTAAAACGAAGAAATCAATAGGCAGAAAATCCACTTAAGAAGTAAGTGATTTAAATAGTAGAATTTTGATGGAATAAAGAGAAAACTAATCAGAAAATAGTAAAATTACATAAGAAACTAATAGGACAAACAACCTGTCTTAACAACTATGCTTATTATCATATATCACAAAGAGGATATAAAAAATTGCAACCAACATTCAAATGAAACAAAATGATAAGAAAATAAATATACAAAGATATATATTTATAATGACTTTAAGTTGTATCAACCTACGCCCCCGTAGACATTTGATCTAAGATTTTATTTTCAGAACGAATTTTAAAATTGAATTTATAGAAATATTTCTTTTATCTAATTAAACATAGTCCAACAAAAAGCAAAATAAAAAAAAAAAAAAACACTTTGAGATGAAGAAGGTAATTCTTCATGTAAAATGCATCCACAGTTCATTTTGTGTTTCATGTTAACATCATTAAAGTATTTGTTCTTTACCTTAAAAAGGCTTCTAATGTTATCATGTATGGTACTGGGGGGTTAAATATGCTCATTTATTTTCTGTCCCCAGTATCACAGCATTCCTTTCTCAAACGATATTTAAAACCTCAAGGAAGATTAATATAGTACTGAATAGTGGTGGCACATGCGTAAAGCATTAACACTGCCCTTTACCCATCTTGCATATCTCACATTTATTTGTTTAAAATTATGAGCAGTGCCACGTGGCTCCGAGCATCTGGCATACAGATGGAGAATTGTGGGTACCAAAATATCAGATCTATTTTGGTGGCGTAATGAATACCCCTGCGTATGTTGTCTTTGAAAAAGGAAGTTTGATAGTTTCATGTAAAGTGCAAGTAAAAAAAAAAAAAAAACCTAGAGTATTATTGTTAACTTGGACAAATTATGTGGATGCATTAATAGATGTCACATAAGATGAACATCTTTGGATAAGATACAGTAATTTAAAACAAAAATCCAAGATTATAACAGCACTTGATGGAAAATAAAGTTTGGTGGGTTTAAGAGCACAGGTATCATCTTTGGCAGAGAAGACTGAAGCTTCTTCCAGTAAGCTATGTGTTCACATAGAGAAAAACGCAGGATGCAAGACCATCTACTGAGCTGCTTTCAGAGAAGATATGAGTGACTAAATCAAATTAGAAACAAAGTTGTCAGGAGTTATCTGATAGAAACCTAAGTAGGAATACTACAAAGGATCACTATGCACTTTCTCTCTTCTAGATAAAGCTACCTGAAACCCTTCAAATTTATTTACCGTTCAACTTCCTATCTCCTTATTTTTTATATTGCGGGTTCCTCTTAGGATTTGAGCCTCTTACTGATCTCCACTGCCTCACGTTTTCCTATTGAATGGACTCAAAATCCTCTACACTTTGAAAGTAGAATGTCAAATATAACACACAAGAAGCAGAACTCCAGAATCAGGGGAACTGAAGAGGCGGTCTGCATCACGTAGTGACCACGTGAATCACACACCACGTAACTACACTGTACAAAGTTAAGCATTCAAAACAGAAAACACATCTGTAAAAACATCACAGCATTAGAGTATGTTTCCAGAAGAGCAGAATGACGTGATCTCGTGTTTTTAACTGAGGCAATGTCTATAAAGAATACTGAGTCAACAGGAAATTTCTAAGAAAGAAAAAAAGACCTGCCTTTGATGATAATTCCATAGTTTTTAATCAAATTATTTGTTTTGAAAGATTTTCCATTTGAAACTTTTTTTAAGTATATAATATTCCAGAAAGATTTACTTATTCTATATTTACATATAAGCATTTTATCCATAAAGAAGACAAAAAGATCCATTAGTCCTAAGAATTTCAGTGGACGTCATTTAAAAGTCAATCGAATATAGGTACTGTATTTATGGTAAACTGTATGCCCTTCAGATTAATGCTAAATTTTTCATTCCATTTTTTTCATGTTGATGTTTTATTTTTGCTCTTCCTACTGTTCAAGTCTTCCATCAATGAATTCATTCCCTCTTTTCACAAGGACAGTCAGACAAAATTACTGTCACAGTGAAGAGTTCATTTTGGAAATTAAGTCATGGTGAACTCCCTATGCAACATTATATACATACACTGTTGGACATATATAATTATTTCTCATGTAGAGATGAGAAATACTTTCTGCCTTCAAGTTGTAATTTTAATTTCCCTTTCACTAGACTTTACAGAACAGCACTAGAATTAGGACAGGCATCTCTCTCCTTTCTAAAAGAGAGAAGGAATTAAATTCCTTTGGAAGAGAATTACTTGCATTTCACTTTCCAAAACTCCCCACACTCCGAGCAAATTTTCCAGCCTATATTTTATTAAAGGAAGAATGAATCATTTCCGAAGATCTTCAAAAACGATTTGAAATACAAAGGCCATTGTTTGCTTGATAAAGATGAAGACAATTTGTTGCAAATGTTTACTCAAAATAAAAAAGACCATATAAAAGATATTTGTTCAATATGCTAGCGAACAAGAGACCTAAATAAGTGTGCAATTTGAGAACAATGTATGCTTCTAACTATTTACATGACATAGAAAAATTGATTAACGATAAATTATTTGATCAATTATAACTATTGCCATAGTCAATAATTAAACCAATTTGTATCCCAGACATCTTTGGGTCTTTTGTTTAGAGGGAGGCTTGCTTAGTTAATCTGAATTACTCTATTTCCTTATTTTTAGACCTAAAGATTTCAAAAGTGAATTATCCATTTAAGTAATTTTAATACATAGTAATTCCAATTAGATAACTCTCTAAAATATGATAGAAAAAAAGAGAGAAATTCCTATGCAAAAAAATTTAGCTAAAATTTATACATATTAAACAAATCTCTCTTGCTGTTAATAAATATAGAATTGTGTTACAAGGTGGGTGTAAGAATTCCAAATTACGCAAAATCCTGGTTTTGAGATTCATCGTTGTATCGGTCAAATATCTTAGGATCAATACAACATGTGTGATAGTTATTTTTCCATCTAATGTTTATATGAGTTTTTTCTTTTGCCAATCTAGCATACCTTCTTCCTCTTCTGATAATTATATATTTTTTTATTTCCTCTTTGGAATTACATCCACGGGATTCTAGTGAACATGTCAATTATGTACCCTCAACACCCTTAAATTAGATGACAGTAGTCAAGAAATAGTGTTATTCCTATTTTTCTGGTAGTCATTATTCAGAGACTAAAATCATAAAGAAATTTAAATATCCATTAAACTAACCATTCCTCTGATGTTTGAAATTCTGTGACAAACCTGACAGGTCATTCTTCTACATTTAAATAGCTCCAATGACAGGACAGTAGTTTCTCCTCTTTGAAAACAAGCTATTTGCAAATTTCAAACTATCCTTCTTATACTGAACCAAAAAGGTGGGTTCTTAAAGCTTCAACTCACTGAACTGTTTCTATCCCTGTCTCTCACACATTAAATTTAAGTCTTCTTCATATGACAATCTTGCAACCGAAGGCAGTTACCATGTATCTCATAAGTAGGGGTGCCATATAATTTGCTGCCCAAAGTGAGGCACTGTGAATAAAAGGAGTAATATTAAAAAGTATGCTAAGATAACAGGTATAAATCTGGACAATCCCAGGGAAACTGGGAGGTACGATGACCCGCCATGATGCTTTCTCTCCATTAGCTAAAACATTCTTAGTACCTTCAACTCTTCCTTTCATGATATAGGACTGGTTCCATTTTAAAGTATTTAATGGAGCTATTCTGATTCGTTTGAATCTCTATGTTAACTTAGAGTTCCCCTGAGCTGAATTCAGGGCTGCAAAAGGAAATATGTAAGTTCAAAAATGCTGCAGAAGAGTTTATCAAAGCAGCTCTTTGTAGGCAGAACAAATGCTCACATAATCACAGCATTTTGAAACAACTGGCTTTTTTTTTTCTGTTTCAGTATATTCTGATCACTCAGCTGTACGCGATGCGAATGTAACTGAGACTTTAAAGAGAATATAAGACTAAAATTCTGTCACCACATTAAGGGGAAAATCAAGAAGCTATAAGTAGAAAAACACAGAATTTACTAAGTACAAAGGTTAAACAGGGAAAAATAAATATATAAATGAAGTAGCTAAAGGAGCCAGGACAACATCTATTTTTAACCCTCAATTAAGAAAGGGAGAATTTAGGTAGAATATAAAAATAACTTTCTAAAGAAATATATATTATATATATATATATATATATATATTATATATATATATAATATATATATATGTTTGCATTTATGTTTATTTATTTGTATATAAATATACTTGTGTTGTACTGTATACTGTATGTTCTTACCAGTAGTTCAAATTTATAGAGTGGTTTTATTAGTGCTGTAAATTCAGTTTTTAGATTTTTCCTAAGAAAACCTTTGAGGTCCATTATACTATAGCCTTCAGTGTTTATTAGTTGTAAGTGATATTTGATTGCTTCAGATAAAAAATTGCAAAACTACTAATTATATAAAACAATCTTATATTCTTGAGTCAAATTTTTCAAGAGGCAAAATTAGAAATTAAGTTTAATGAAATTGTTTCTCTTTCTCTCTCTCTCTCTCTCTCTCTCTCTCCCTCTCAAGGTCAATTAACTTCATATCTTTCCATTGTTAAATACATTTTGTAGTAATCTATAAACATGCCATGCTCCTTGCTGAAATCAGGGAAAGAAAATTCCACAACTAGTTTGGGTTAATCTATATTAAGAAACTCATTCTGATTAAAATCTATAATTTACTATAGGAATTTTCTTTAATGAGGTAAATTTTAAAGTATTTCTAATATAATTATATAAAGCATAGCGAAATATAACGTTCTTTCACCTTCTATAAATAGTCTTTATAGAAAAGCATTAATAAACGTTTGAATTCCCTTTTTATATATAGTGCTTTCACTCAACTTCCTTTTATTTTTTTAATTAAAATTTTTATTGAGATCATTGTAGATTCACATGCAATTATAAGAAATCAGACAGAGACATGTCATGTACACGTTCTCTGGTTTCATCCGATGGTTAAATTCTGCAGTGATTGTGGCATATCATCACCATCATATCGATACCGATACAATCTACAAATCCATTCAGAATTCCTGTTTTACGTGTGTGTATATGTGTGTGTAGATTTAGTTCGATACGGTTTTTTCACTTGTGCAATCGTGTATCGATCGCCATAGTGATATTGAACAGCGCCATCACTGCAGGTCACCCACTGGCACCCACTCCCTCCTGCCCCAACCTACCTTATACCCAAACCCTGGCGGCTGCTATTTTTTTATCCATCAAATGTTATCATTTCAAGAATGGTTATATAATTGGAGCCATATGGCATACAGCACTGAGGTCAACCAATTTAATTAATTTCCAGAATATGAATACAAGTCCCTTTGTGAATCAACAGCCCATTGCTTTGTACTGCTGTGTAGCGTTCCATGGTATAAATGGCATATAATTATTTTTCTACCTTGTTTGAATTGGTTTGCTAATAGCTTGTGGAGGATTTTTCTAAGTTAATGAGATGTAGTATTGATTTGCAGTTTTCTGGGATGTGTGTGTGTATGTGTGTGTGTGTGTGTGTGTGTGTGTGTTTCCTCTGTCCTGTCTGTCTGGTTTTGGAATCAAAGGAATACTGATTTCAAAGAATGAGTTGAAAAGACTTTCCTCCTCTATCACTTTCTTAAAAATTTGGGAGAATTCTTAGTTCACTGATTCTGTCCTCAGTCATTTATTTTCTATTATTGAGCCCATTCTTCAAGTTTTCATTTCTGGTTATTGTATTTTTTTTTTCAATTCTATACATTTGATTCATCTTTATTACTTCTATTTAATTGCTGAGGTTTTCTTTTTTCTTCATTGGCTTCAAGAGAACTTGTAACTGATTGTTGAAGTACGTTTATGATCATTTAAAACCCTTTCCAGCTACCTGCACCACATGCTTCACCTTGGTGTTATCATCTGCTGATCATGTCATTCAGGTTGTGATTTTCTCAGTTCCTGGTACGATCAAGTAATTTTCATTTGTATGCTGGACATGTTGTCTATTGTTTCACAAGTCTCTAGTTTCTATTAAAACCTTTTATTTCAGTAGGTGTGTGTGTCAGGTCGCTATACCAGAATTCCATGGACTTGGCAGTTTATCAACAGTAGAAATGGATTTCTGACAGGTCTGGAAGCGGAGAAGGCCAAGGTTAAGGGATCACAGGTTTGGGAGTCTGGTGAGGATTCACATCGCAACTCACAGACAGCGTATTCTCACTGTGTCCTCACGTGGCAAAAAAGGGAAGGGAATAATCTGGAGTCTCTTTGATAAGATCACAAATCCCATTCATGAGGGCTCCACTCCCAGGATATAATCACCTCTCAAGGTCTGCATCGCTATATGCCATCACGTTACACATTAAGATTTAACCTATAAGTTTTAGAAGGACACAGACACTCCATCTACAGTAGGCCATCATGTTTTTTGGGTTCAGTACACAGACCTTGATCTACTTTTGTGGGGTGTGGTTCCATGGCGGCTTAATTTTCAGAGCCTTTTAGGTGTTGTTTGGATCTCCCGGGTTAATCTGGTGCAGCTGGGATCTCGTACGTGGAGTAATGACTTCCACGGGGGCCTTGGAAGACCGTTCCTGTTTCAGGCGAGCACACGCTAATTTATGTGCCATGACACCCCCTGCCTGTCTCTTCAAGCCTTTCTCCTAATTTCAGAAGGACAATCATAATCTCATTCAAATGGCATGCTTGTGCTGAACTAGGCAGCAGCATTTGATTATAACATTATTTATCTCATAGAATTTGGGGAAAAAATTGTCTCAAAGTACTATTTAATGTCCGCTTCATAGTAAGCTCTCTAATAACAGAGACACTAAAAGTAGTTGATTGTGGTGGTGGTGTCCGAAGCGGAAGGGGTAGTATTACTGGGGCAGCAGCAACCTCTGCTGCCCAAGTACCTAAAATCTGAGTGAAACCAGTGTTTAGTCAGGATAAGTTAGGTTATGCTGCAAAAAAAAAAAAAGGCACCTTCAATAGCTTAATCAAGCCAAGACGTATTCCTCACTCGTATGGTATTTTTAATACAAGTGCACAGGATAGAAAGGTAGAGATCCGGATCATAGCGGTCAGTCAGAGATTCGGCCTCACAGAGGCCCCCTCCCAGCAAGCACTCTGGGATGCCGGAAGGTCCATGAAGAGTTCCATGTTGGCTTTTAAAGCTTCTGCCAGGATCTGAGACATTACATTCGCTCACATTTCACTGGCCACAATAGGTCATCTGGCAATGTCTAACTTCAAAGCGAGTGGAAATCTGAATTAATGTGAAATTCTACTCTGTGGCCAGGAGGATGACCAGTATGTGTGTGAACAACCCTGATCATTGGTCCTCTCTTAAGAGCATTAATTATACTTGCAGAAGCATCAATTTATAACTTTAAAATGTTTATGAATTTGTTATAACATCTTTGAAACAATTAAGAATATGTTTGCCCTTCTGTCCTGTGACCAAAGAAAGAACATGACTCCAGATGTGCACCAGAGAAAATCGTAGTAGGTTACACGCCACTGCAGATTTCAATGAATATTCTGCTGCCAATTTTGGACCTTCAATTTTTCACGGTACCATACACTTGTTATGTGCCTATATCATAACCTTTTATAAACAAAGAAGACACAAGCTCTTCCCTGAGGAAGTTATCATCCGTTAACAAGAAGAGACTAGGATAGAACAACAACAGTACAAGGTTCAATATCAGAAGCAAGGGAGAACGAGAGCTGAATGGCATTTGGGTCACAGGAAGAACAATCGGGTTGATGGTGTTGGAAAGCAATGCCCACCAGGGATTTGAAGGACGAGTAAGATCTTGATAAATGATAAGAATCGCTAAGCTCTGGACATGCTGACTGTGTGCCAGGAGCTGCTTTGTACAATTTACTTTTGTCGTCTCACTCATTCCTCACTATAACTTCCATGCTTCAATTTATAGACAAAGATACTGAGGCTCAGACAGAATTGCAAACATCCCACTGTTAGCAAGGGATAGAGCTGGGATTCAAACTCAGGGAGTCCTGCTCCAGGGCCACTCCATTCCATGGCTTCCCACCATGGCACCTGGGAGGCATGAGGGGAGGGGAAAGGTCCACCTGGGACACGTGCAGCTATGCTCTGGGAGTAACACTGAGGCCAGTTTGCTAGTATGTGAGATATTTTTAAGAAGTGGGCAAATGAGTTTAAAATTAAAATTTGAGTCATCGATGTAATAATATGTCTAATCAAAGTCATTGGACACAGGAGAAAAGCATAGAAAAGAAATGTTTGAGGAATCTGAAAGTTAAAAAAACATGGTACAAGGAGGTCTCTCATGTAACTCGCTTCTGAAATTTATGATGTTTATAACGACCAGGTTCTGAAACGAAGGCCCTCGTCCCTCTTTATCTTCATCACTTTCAACCTTGCCAGAAAGATTTGCCTAAAATCACAGAAATATAAAAATGTAGTATATCTGTATGAGAAAAGACGTTTAAGGTGATGGTTTCGATTTCTAAAATAGTAGTATATTAGCAGGTATCACGGTTAACTCTCACAGTGATATATACCTCAACATTCTAGTTTAAATAGACTATCTCGTACATTTGCATAAATCGTTCTAATGACATTGTTTCAAGGGATAATTAGACCTTTTGTTTGGTTTAATGTTTTTTTAATTTGAGAGAAAAATATTTAACCTTGATCTATTTTCCAGCTCGGTAATAGCCAACAGACGGTGTAGAGATCATGAATGTGGCACTTTTCATGTGTATCTTTTTGTGCCAACCAAACATTCCAGTATTAAACTCCCAAATAGGCCATTAGGGCCATATGTCTTATTAAATACAACCGGCCTGCCAGTATCCTCATTGTCATTCTTTTGAGAAGATATTGGATTGAGTGCGTATATCAGTACAACTGACTTAAGCCGTGAGAGTTTGAACATGAATTTGAGTTCGTGCCTCAAAATATCTCGCTTGTCCTTCTCTGTATGTCTATGGCACTAATGACATAAAACATACCTGCAAAAGACACACTAATTATTCAATTTACAAACTTACTTCTATTTCACAGAGCTATTTATTTCATTCTTAATGAAATAACTACTATCTGGCTTATTTGCTTTGAATTTTAAGAAAAAAATATTTTTCTTAATGAAATAGTCATACGTTTAACGACCATGTATGTCACTATCCATTCCATAAAAGAAAGATCATTTTAATGACCAAATGTAAATAACTATAGTCACACAATTAGGAAGAAGAAGTTTAAATTAAATGAATTAAGCTTTGTGCAGTGTTGCTTTTATTTACTTACTTTCTTCCTTAATACCAGCCTTGCAACAGGAATTTAGAAACTCATTCTAATATATTTTGTAGTTAAAACAAATTACCAAAAAACTTGGTTTTTGCACCCATTTCCAGACGATATATTTAATTAATGTTGAATACAAGGGCTTATAATAAATGAACATGAATGACCTAAGGATGACTATAAAACAAACAACTGAGTCATTTCTAAATAATCTCTAGAAAGGAAGACATGCATCCAATTTGTTCATGGCTAAACACTCATTTTCCAGTGAAATCCTGACACACAGAAGATGGTCTAGAAACAAGATTTGAATAAATAAATTAAGTGAGCTCTGAAGGAATGACCGATACTGCGTTTCTATTAAAATGTGCTAAATGCTACCAAGTATAGTAAAAACTTGGCTGCCCTAAATTTCTAACTTCTCCTTGAGAAGAAACATAACTAGACATAAGTTTTTCACTAGACTAAACACTTCCTAGGTTTATAAATTTAAAAATAGTTACAAATGCTTTAAAAGACAATTTAGGTGACACAAACAAGTTGTATTTAATACTTCATGAAGCAGAAAGTCTCCTTTGAGAGAAATGCAAAATGGGAAAAGGCTTTCATAGGATAAAGAATAAAGAATAAGGAAGAGAAAACTAAAAATATTTGACTGGCTTGGGCCACACAGTCAACTGCGTTTGGGGTAGATGACTTGGTGTCTGGGGTTTGGCTGACCAGATATACTGCATTTCTGTTCAAGTGGGTCATCTAAAGGGACGTGAAAGTTACCTAAGTTTTAGTTTGCTGATGTGGGACCTCTAGCAAGAGCGGCTCCATCTTGAGTCTAGAAAGTTATTTCAACAAAATATTTGTTAAAATATCAAGTATTTAAAATATTTATTACTCGACTGATTTAACTGGTACTATTTGGGGACAGTAATATGATGTACATAAGAGTTGTTGGGATGTAGGGAAAAGCCTTTGAATGGCTGATGAAGAATATCAAAAGCACACACCAAAAAAGAAGGATGTGTTTGTATATCAGCTGAGACTGTGTATTAGGTTGTCCGGCGAGGGACCTTAAAAAAAAAAAAAAAACCTGAAATATCTTCCATAGGCTAAATGGAATGGTCAGAGGTTCTCAACTAACTGCTATATAAAGCTGAATATTAGCATTTCAGAATGAGAACACTACTTGATTGAGTGAAAGGTTGAGAGAAATCAGATTAAATGGAATGTTCCTGAGTAGAATAACAAAATGAAGACCTGGGCTTGAAGTAGAGAAGCAGTATGTATCACTGCTGAATAAAAGGAAATGAGAATATGACATTGCACACAAAAATCTCCAAAGAGAATAAACAAACAAACAAACAAATAATTCAAATAATTTTTTTCTCTTTCTTTTGGAGGAACAGTTAAAATATTATCAACAAATTTGGATAAGATGACGTATTACAAAAGAAATATGTGAAATCCAAATTTTTATTTTTTTAAGTTCTCTTCCTAGAATTCGATATAATCTCTGTTGCGTGAATTCCCTTTATCGCTCATTCAAGAAGTCTTTAGAGCACAATAACGCTTTGCATAACAATGGTACTGAATCGTCTGTGCTATAGTAACACAAGCCAGCACAGTGCGGGCACCATGGGCACTGCTCTGTGAGAGAATTCTGTCGTGCTTAGGAATTTTGGAAGCAATATAGTTGCATTTATTGTGTGTCTCTTTATAGCTAGTATTTTTTTAAACTAAAGATAAAAATCAATTAGAAATTTATATCCCTGTATGTGTATTTATTTTTAATTGTCCTCTCCCTTCTCTGCCTTCTACAGTGTAGATGCTAAATAAATTGCAATCAGACTTGAAGTATAATAATAATGATGGTGATAATAATGCGTAAAAATAACGAAGGGAGTCACTTTAAAATGGAGCTGCCATCTCAGAGGAACTGCCTTGCACATCTTACTCCTCAAACCTTTGGAATGTTAAAACTGGGCCAAATAATCTTTGGACTGGGCTGCAAGCAACATTAAGTCCCCAACAACTATTTGGAAACATAATAAAAAGGCAGACCTTATGATTTTGATAAAAGCATAACTAGCTTATAACTTAATAGCTAAATCAAGATGCCTCTCAATAAATTAGCATCTTTCTTAATGAAATCCATTCATAATTAGATTCCATATGCTTACTCATACATTTAAAAGCAGTGCTTTTAGGGTCAAAATGCCAACGCTTCTACATTTACATGATATTTAAATAGTTATCATCAAAGCAAGTTTACTCAATCATCTATTCAGTACATGACACTATTTAAGAGTTTTCCTTACTCTTTAATTTATTTATTCATAGAATTTCTCACCTGAAATTTGAAGATTGTATTTGAATTAAATTTAAATTAAAAAAAAATCAAATATTTTCACAGACTAAAATTTCAAACTTTTAAAATCGAAGGAGAATCTGTGAATACTAAACTCAATTTAGCTCCTGGCTTAGGCTGATCTGTAAGACAAAAATTAAAAAATGGGTTCTTGATTTATAATTGTGCAAATGAAAAATGACTTTAAAGGCCTTTGGTGGAAACAGCTTGAAGGCTTCTCTTTGAAAACTTTATTATTTTCATTTTTGGCAAAAACAGAAACCACACGTTCTAATTCTCAGAGGAGAGAACATTAGTGGTTCCCACTGACAAGGAAGAAAAGGTAACTCGTGAATTCAACTATTCCTGGTTACAAGAATGAGGCCAGGAACTTGTAATGGCAAATTTCTGCAGAGCTCACTTTTCCTTTTATTCTGGGGGACTCTCTTTTCTTCATCCGTAGGGAATAAAACTACAAATGACGTCGATTTGCCCTTTCAGTGCTTTAACAAACATTCAGATTGTGTATTCCCAAAATTCAGTCAGGATAATTTGTACTTTCTAAGATAACATCCATCAAGTTAAATGATACTGATTTTCTGTGAGTTGAAGAACGTATCCCTTGAGTTAAAATTAACTTTGTGTCTTTCTCTTTATACATATGTCTAACTCTCTGATTTCTTTAATGTCTTCATCTTTTATTTTTCTCCCCTCTGATCTTTCTCTAAATATAGCTTTAGGCATTATTTTTCCACTTCTGTTAATCGATGACATGACATAATTTTACACTCTATCTTTAAAATATTCCCTGTGTGGGATACTTTCACATACTTATGCCATTTAATTTTCACAATAACCCATTAAAATAGTTGATATCAGCCTATTATTATTACATGTGAAAAATGATGCTCAGATAAATATATTGTGAAACATCACACATTAAGTAAGAGATGAACCTGTCAGATGCAATTGCATATGTGCTTTTAATGCTATCAGAGTTCAATGTCATCCCAAAGGAGGGGGGCGGGGAGATAAGACTCTGTAGAAGTGCAGTTAGCATTTTCCTTCAGTTCTTCCTCAAATGATGCAGTGAGTAATCAGAGGTCATTGAGATTTATAAGAGATTTCTTAAAAGTATGTTTTAGAAAGACTAAGAATGCCCCAAGGAGGCACATGGAGAAAGACAAAGTATGTCCCATGGAAGCACGTGGTCCCAGTGCTGTAACTAACACAAAAAGACCACTAAAGAAAATGGCCCAGAAGAGCGAATGTCTGCCTTATACTGGGGCCGTGATGGGAGGTTCCCAAGGCATTCCTAGGTGATTGGCAAGTGAGGTTATTTTGATTGACACCTGGTTGCTCTATACGTCTTTGCCTGGTGCGCATGTGCGTACCCAGAATTCTACTACCATTGGGGTGTTCTTCGGGCATTATCTGGTCCGGGCCCCTATTCCTTTGTTCCCCCTCATCACTCATGTCTGACTAGCTACCTAACACTCACATTTAACTCCATTCTGTTTCCCCAAGGTTTACCGATCTCTTGGAATGTCGGCGTCTCTTTATTTCTACCCCAATCTCAGTGGTTCTCATGCTCTCGGTTTCTGTACGTCTGCTGATCGTGCTTCTTCTTGATATAGGAGAGAGGCATGAGAACTACACGAATTGACTAAACATCAAAGCAGGTTGTACTGAGAGCCTGCTACATGCTGCTGGACATGTACCTGGTGATGAGCACACAGCCAGACCACAGGGGCCTCCAGGAAGACTCCCGCGGAGGTTAATACTGCCTACTTCCCCGTGCCTCTAATACCACACGCCCACATCCCAAAGGGAAAACAGATCTAAACTGAACTCCTCCGACACTCATTCTCTGTCGAGAGGTGACCACGGTTGTCTCTGGAATGCTGTTTCTTCTCTAATAAACTCTTCTTGTCTCTAACTCTGGCTCGCACTTGAATTTTTCCCTGCACACAGTGAAGGACCCTCCCTCTCGGTGCAGGACTCGAGTCCCCAGGGGGTGGAGGGTAGAGGGGTGGGGGATAGGGTTGTTGGGGGGTGGGCACCATCCTACATCGCTCCGATTTCCTTTCGCTTTCTTATTTTTCACTTTTCTTCCCTTCTTAATCTCTTTGGATCTCTATCAGTGCTAGCTTCGTAACAAATCTGGTAGAGTTTTGGTAATTATAAGATTAAGTTTACAAACCCTTTACCATTTTTAAGCATAAAGAAGCCTTTTCTCTTGCTTCTGTTGCTACCAAATATAGATACTCAGGAGATAGATATATACATGTGAATGAGGAATAAATGTTTTACTGGTAAGACATCCCTATTCCTCCTCTCCTGCCTTTCTTTTCCCTTTTCCTTTTCACCTTTTCTTCTTAAGCCCTCCTTTCAGATTTTATTTTGCTTCCTCTTTGCATGTAAATACACCAGGGAAGAGAATTAGCATCTGGATCAGTATCATCACATACGCATATATTTAAGGTTAAAAAAATAGTTCTTATCTTCGAAAACAAAACAAAAACAATCAATATTTTCCCTTTTAAACTATTTCTGGAAATGGTTTCTACTCAGAAAGACACATAATGCTAAATATTTAAAGAGCTTTTGTTTTCAAAGTCTCTTCTTCTAAAAATAAGGAGTGATTCAAAAATTTAAAAAGTATCAGCCTGCTATGGCATTATTTATTCCTTATTTCTTTCTCCTAGCCTAATACTTTATTTTATTGTCTTATCATGTTTGTGTTCGTTTATAAAGAAAAGAATAATTACTGGTCACCAAAGAATGTGACGAAAAAAGTGTGTTCAATTATAAAGAATTGGAAGATTACTCAATTAAGCTAGAAGTGCAGGAAAGTAGAAAGTGATTCTTGAAATATGCGTATGAAATACATCTATGCATTTTCCAGGCTTCTGCTCTCTTTTTATTTGCATCTCCATGTAAAAGGCATCGTATTGCAAACACAAATAGCCCATTAGACATGCCCGCACAGCTGCTGGGCAAGTTAAGTTTATTAAAACCGTAGGACAGCTATTTAAAATACATGCTGTACTTTTCTAATGTCACGAGAACCGATGAAGTGAAGTAGATATATGCATTATATCTTTCCTAATTCACACCTCACACAAACATATATTCTCACCCAGAAAATGCAATGGATTCAACAGTTCTCAAATGCAGAGGTGATGTATCAGCATGTGCATAAATATATGTAGCAATTAAAATTGCTAGTGAAATGTAGACAAAAGTCAAGTATAAAGATTCTTATACTAAAGCTTCTCTACATGTTTGCTGTTCTTTAAAAATAGTTTTTGGGGTACATTCCCAAATTAGAGACATACAGATCCTTGCAAATAATGAAAGACTGTGAAGTAATATTTTAACTAGTTATAGTGAAAGTGTTTCGCCTAGTTTTTGGCAATTTTTGAAAGCCGATAAAATAAAGGCAATTAGTTTGTCCATTTGTGCAAGTAACGAGCAATGATTAAGAATATAGCCTTGGGGCCTATAAATTGTCACAGAGGGTGAAAAGTGTAAAGAACTTCATGCTGTTTTGTGCAGAGTAACAGTCAATAATTAATAGGTACTACTACTTTTAGTATTATTATCTTTATTATTGTTGTTATTTTATCGTTAGAGGGCATCTCCAGATACGATGCTTTGTGAAAATATGTATAAGGTTTACAATAATGTGGACACTCACAAAAACAATAGAGTGTGTTCCCCATTGACTCGCCTGTGTGTGTCTACCTCTTCATGTAGTTTTATATCTCTCCTGTCCCCCTGTGTTCAAGGATATGGAACCTGGAGCTAAGCTGTCTCAGGTGGCATCTCAGCAATGCCACTCATCAGCTGTATGATCTTAAGCAAGTCATTTAATCTGTCTCAGACTTCCTCTGTAAAGGGCTGGAAAAAAAATCATACCTTCCTCATAGGATATTTGTGAGGACTCAGTGGCTTCATATATGGAACAATGTTAGTGCACCACTTGGCATGGAACGTGAAATAGCTCTTAGCAACTTCCTGCCTATGTGTCTCTTTTTTGTTTTTTAAACTCACATCAAGAAAGGTGATGAAGGCAATAGGCATATAATGTAAATAATAAATTACATCTATGAGACCTTAGAACTGTGTGCATCTGCCATGCATGGCTTTCATAGCAACCGCGAGTAAACACGCGTATCGTACAGTGAATTATGTTGACGGATGTGCACATTTTTAAGTTTTCCTACTGCACAGAGATATGTAACTGGATTAACAGAGGAAAGATAATGATTTTATGCACAAAGTCACTGTGGAAAACATTTTTAGTTCTTTGAAGTGTTTTTTCCCCTCTCTACTAATTATCAAGTAGCTGCCTGATTGCTAATGATCGACGGCTGACGGAGAGGAGGTTCAGCAGGTGCTAGAGGGCTCGGTTCACATAAGTGGCTCTGAGGAAGAAACCGCCCAGTTCTGAGGCACACGGAGCTACAGAAGACTCTCTCAAGGGTAGCGACTTGGAAGGTACATGTAGAATTTGTGTTACAAATGGAAAAGAATGGGATGTGAAGATTGTCTTAAATATAATTGCTAGGGATAATCATAGTTCTGCCTCTGACAATGATGTATAAAAGGGGTCTTTGTATTTTAATCTTTGAAGAGACAAAAGAAAGTCAAGGAAAAGTTAGGTATGAACCTAACTCTCTAATCTGATGCTTTAAAAAAAGTAGCGATTTATTTTTTTAAACCGTAGCTACATATTTTTTTAAAAAAACTGACACATATTTGATGATAAATAAATTACGATAATAAAATAAAAATAAATGAATCGTAACTATATAATTTATTATTAAAACACAATGAAACTTGCATAATTTTAGTCAATTAGCAATTATGTTAAGATATTTAAAATTTTAATTTTTCGCTAAACTGGACATTAATAACACATATATTTCCTTGCTTTTATGTTACTATATAATGCAAGCGAAAATATATGTGACACCTTTTTGTAAGTAATGATAAGCTGTGATTTCTTTGTTTAACACTATATTATTTTAATGGAAATCCGTTCAATTAAAATTTCAACACACACATAATTGTTCTGGTAAAACTTTTTTCCCCTTCGACAGTAATTTGCATATTCAGAGTTGAGGCACTCGGAGGGGTCAGCCAACAATAGGAAACCACACCTCACATTCACAGCATGAGAGTGAGAGCCTGTGGATGGGAGGTAGGACCCAGCCTGCATCTCCTCGCTCCCACAGAGCATCTGAGTGTACTCAACACAGAGAAAGAAATTGTAGGATGCATTGTCGCATTTCCACAATCAGCAGCTATGTCAAGACTGAGCCGAAACACGTGGCCTAAAGTTCTTTGTATAGCATCTACTTCTTTTTGGACCCAAATCTATATCACGTGGTTTCAACACCGTCTTTGTGCGTATAGAAAAAAGTAAATAATGTAGAACTTGACTAAGTAGAAGTAGGGAGGGAGTTATGAACAAAATGACCTGATCGACATAGCCACGCATCAAGCTATGTACAAAAGAGTTACAAGAAAGAACTGATTAAAATAGCTATGCTACTCTAAAGATCCATTCAGGCCTTACCTTGGTCTTCCTACCACGTGGAAGGGGAAATGCGATGGAAGACCCCATAGGTGTTCATTTGCCGACCAGTAACTGTCCTCTCACAGTCCTGACAAACAACATCAGCCATCCCTCTGCCTGACATGTACCCGAGAAAAACCCAGGCAGCAGAGTTATCGTGAGAATTATATCAGGTCATCTATAAGTCCCGTCTCTAGATTTGTTTTCTGTTGTTTTGTTCTGTTTTGTTTCATTTTATTTTTTGTTTTCTCATCTATAGCTCTCAACGCCAAAGTGCTCTCTGCTTGGTTATTCCTCATCCAACGGTCCTTTGTTCATCTTACTCCAGAATGTCTTCACTGATTTTTTTATGGAAAACTTCTTCCTTGATAAACATATGTCTTAATTCTATTTACCTCTTCACACAGATATTAATTTAACCTTCCAAATTTAACTGGAATTTGATTTGACTGTTTCTCTTCTAGCATTTTCCAGTAGCATTTTCTTTATTCCTAAATTCTTTTACCATGGAGTCTTAAAGTAGGGACTACACCACACACACACACACACACACACACACACACACACACACACACACACAGAGATATACATAGAGACTATATATAAAATATATTCTATATTTTACTCCGTTTTTTAAAAATATATTTATCTACATTTTTATTTTCAATCTCCAAATGTCAAGAAACTCCATGAGTATTCACCAGGGCACTCTTAGAAAATAGACTGGGCTCTGGCACTCAGTGGTCCTCAAAATACATTTGTTAATTGGATGAATGAAGGAATGAACCAAAACTGAATTCTCATGTTATATATACATGTTCATATTTTTTTTCTCTTGTAAACCCTGAAAAGGAAAAATCAAAGAGAATATAAACCACTTCATAGCATTTATCTCCATAAATATGTAGAAATCCTAACAGTATATAAAAGCTCAATTTGTTTCATCCAGTAAAACTAAGAAAACTGGCATCTTTGATAATACTGTGCTTCAGATCTTTAATTTTTTGAAAAGCACACCTAGGTCTAATTGTATCCAATTAAGATTAAATCAGAATTCATTGTTGATGTTATTGACTTTATAAATCTAATGCTCAATTACAAAATGGCTCTAAACCATTGCCAAGATCCAGACAACTGTCTCGTCTCCTTGAATTTCTTTCGCAAAAACAGCCTACATTATAAATCATTTTGCACGTGATGAAGGTCAGCTAACCATAGTTAATGAAATGTTTTCTTGCTGGATAATTTATGTTTATTGCCTTTCTTTCATCAGAATACACTTCTGGCTACATATGGCCTGATGTTTAAGTGTCTTTATATTTATCACACTAATGCTTTAGTGGATAAAGCCTCGACAGAAAAAGAGTAGAGGGGATTCATTCTATAAAATTAAACTTTTGATTTTAAAATTATTAGTAGTAATTATGTGAATTTAAGAAAACATTTTGTATAACATAAAACAGGACAAGGGGATATGTGAGCTATGAATTGGGAGAGCTTTTGATTTTTGAAATAGAAAAAAAGATAAAGTCTAATAAACTATAAGGAAATTTGCATTTTATGAGTCAAAATTATGAAAGCTTTTTGAAGAAAAGCAATCTCTGAAATCTCACTTACCTAAAATGAATGGCCCTCCTGATTATAACAATGTGGGGTTGGGCCCGGGAGCATTCCAACCAAAAAGCTGTTTCTTAAGGCAGTAGTGGGAGATAACCTGGTTCAACCACATCCTGCTTGTCAGGAGTCGGTCAATTTTTCGTAACCTCATTTGTAAAATGCAGATATTCACTTTTTGAAGTTTTCATGAGGATTAAATAAATCGATACGCATAACATGTTTACAATAGTACCTTGGTCATAGTAATTACTCTTTCGGTGTTAGCTCTTATTTTATTTTTATTGCTGGGGACCTTGTGCAGTCGGATGCTTTTCCACGGCATAAACAGGTTGGCAATATAGTCACACACATTAAGTCCTTATGGGCCTGTCTCAAGTTATATCTTGACTTATGACAAAACCAGCAAGTGATTTAGAGAAATAAATATACTCATTTCTCATTTTACTATTTATTAATTATATCGCTTTCTATCTATTATGTATAACATATAATTATATAGTATTTTACATAACTATATATGATGTAATAAGTAATTATGTATTCTTTTAAATGTATTAATTAATATTAAATATAATGGCTTGAAATTATTTTATAATTAAAATAATATGTTATTCTGGACAATCTACTTATCATGCGTATCGTTTTTTTGAGGTTTTAATTTTGTAATCGTTCTTTACCTTTGTCTGTTAATTCCAGGCAATAACATAAAGAAAACAAATCAATAATAATGGTCCAAACTGCTGTTGCAGGGGATATGTTTATTATTACTATTCAGAACAACTTAGAATGTTTATGCTCCAGCAACATATTTAAGAAAACCCCTCACTTGTAGTATTTGCCAATGTCTGTGGTATAATTACGAATGCCTCCTCCAAGTGTAATTTCTAGCTACTGTGATGACATCAGAGAACGTGGTCCTGGGAAAGGCTGCATGCAGTCGGCTCTCTCGAGACAGAACATGAGCTCACTCCAGTGTGTCACGCCTTCCACACGGGCGTGGGATTCTCATCAGCTTCCCCTCCATGTACAAAGTAATGCCCCAAGGGTGACAAAAAGCCTTCCACCGTCACACCGTCCACAGAAAACGTCATGATCCCCTCAAGAGCTCACACATTCTGGGGTAACCAGTGACACAAATGGCTCAGATTTAAGCCTATTATTGAAAAGGCATTTTGCAGAGTAAGGTGGAGTGGGGAGATAGAATTTTGTAGAACTTAAATGCTGAAAATCTATGTTTAAGATATCCTACTCAGAACAAAATCAAAGAAAAGATGTAGAGTAAATAATAAGAAACAGAAAGCAACAATCGGGCTTCAAAGCACACACTAGAGGGTGAAAGAAGATAAATATAAACTGTAGGAAAAGAAAACAGTCTGCATTGTATCAGCATTTCTCAGGCTTCGATGTGCACACAAATCACCTGGATCTCCTGATAATCGCTAATTTTGATTCACCAGGAGTGGGAAGGGATCTGCAATTCTGCACTTCTAGTAGTTAATATGGATTCCTCTGGTCTTATTCCCACACTTTGAATAGCAAGGTACTATATTATTTTAGCTACCTTCGGTTCTTCAGTGATAAGAAAAGGAAAGCTCATTCCACAAAAAAATGCAGAGTAAGTGAACAGCACTGAATTGTTTTTGGAAATTGAAAAGTCAGTCATTCTCATGGGGTCTAAGAAAGGGAAGAGGTTCACTGATTGTTCATTTATTACTTTATCTGATAACTTACCTAGAAAGCAATGCCAAAAAGTTTGAGAAGCTGGAACAACTTTGTTGAGGCAAGAAAAAGAGAGCCCACTCTGTTCTCTGGAACTTTTAGAAGGAGGCCACCCTTAGCTCACATTGTCACTTACCACCAGGATGGCTAGGGTGAAGAAAATCTGGGACTACCTAAAAGATACGCGAGGTAAATCTCTCCCCTCACTGTTCAGCAAAAATGTAAATGAGTCAGCTTACTACCCTCCACCTCCTGCCCCCAAAAGAGGTGGGCACCGTGGACTGCTTTTTTAGGCACCAATGCCATAGTGAGTCCATGAAGCCACCATGTACTCAGCCTAACGGTGACCTCATAAACAAAGACATCTGGCAATTGCCTCTTCCAAAAAATGGTCTCAAGCTTCTCACCAGGCTTCAATAGTTGGAATCAGATATTTTACCATCTGATTCATTCTAACAGGAAATTTCAAGAGAATTAGGTTCTAAATATGTGAGGCTGGGCTGCTGTTCTTGACAGATTATTCTCCAAAACACATCTCCCCCACATTTCGCTGGACAATATTTTGAGAGTTCACATATTTAGTTTCTTCTTTCCTTCCTCCACTGTGTAAATAAATAAAATGTTTGGTGCCTAGGGAGAACACGCAGCCAACAGTGATATTCTAGGCCATATTAGAACCTGTGGCAATTAGGTTCTAATATGGAAAATCAGTAATACTGATCCTGTCTTTACTTAAAAATTTGATATTTGTTTAGCATGCATTTTTGCATTGATTTCAATTTTTTTAAATTGTATTAAACATTATTAATCTTGATTATTGGGATTTGGGGTCCCTTTAAGCTACATGCCCAAGGTAAGTACCTCACTCATCTCTCTAACCAGATGGAAAGACAACTCGACTTCCCAGTTTGGGTTTCACAAAAGCCTAAGCCTATGGCATCAGATGTAGTTTGCAGGAAGGCACAGAGAAAATATGGAAGAATTTCCTACATGAGCAAAAAGAAAATCCTTGAGCTAGGGGCGATAAACAACTCTGTGTGTTCTAGAGCAGCCTAGATGCAAGTTTTAATCCCAGCGATGCTCTATATAGGAGGCAAATCCTAAAAAGAAAGGGGGTTTTTGCACTTTTAAGGAGGTGATGTTTTAGCCGTTAGGATTCTAAGGCTTGGAAAAAGATTCCTATGCCCCGAGGATAACATGGAAGTAGCAGAAAGCCTTGAGCTTGGAAAAGTCCATGGAAAGAGAAAAATGAATATCTCTCCCATGAGATGTTAACCTGAATCTCAGATTGTTGGGGGATTACTAGACATAAACAAGTGTATACTGCTTTTTTGATTTCAGAAGACGGTGTGTGTCTATGTGTTTGCTGAAGAGGGTGTTTAGAGAATAACAAAGAAATGTGTTATTTCTTGTATCTCTTAGACCAAAATGCATACTCTATGTATGTATGTGCACACACACACAAACACACAGACACACACAGACACACACACACACACAGACACACACACACACATGCTTAGACCTGATGACTCAGCCTTTTCAGTAGTATCTAGACACTGGATGGGGAGCTTTCACATTCGTCAAAATGTTTACCTCATGGTAAACATTTCAGTAGTATCTAGACACTGGATGGGGAAAGCCTACACATTCGTCAAAATGTTTACCTCATGGATGACTGTTTCTTCACGGGCACATTAGATATTCTTAGTATTGCCTCTTGATCTAATCAGTTTCCAGGGCTATCTCATCCTCGGTCTCACTAAAAGAACAAGGATCCATTTGCTATGATGATATTAAAGGTCTACGACTCCCAGGCCCTGGATGATTGGATCTGGAGGGTTCTGTACTCCCAATGAATTGATTCATCATCTAAACCGAATACTTCAAACTATCATGAATATCTATAATTAGGACCACCTGACGGAGCCAGGCAGCCATTAGAATGCAGAAGGGACTAAAATCTGATGGTCATGTAGGATCAGGGATGAATTCAATGATATCACTGTGTGGAATCCTCTGCACATTTATAAAGGATCAGAAAGAGAAGCCTCGCGAGATCAAGAAAACTTTTTATCAGAGAGAAGCAGAGTTAAGAGATGCACAGAACAAAGCAGAGATGAAAACCCATGCTTGAGGAATGGAGAAAACATTTTTATTCTTTGAGGGCATTTATCCACTAACGAGCTATTGGCTGAACGCTTTCCTGGAGGGAAGGGAGAGGGCGATGTCATTTGCCCAGCATTTTGGTCCTGCTGCATGGGTATGTGTGACCGCAGAAGACTCTAGAAGCCAGAGAGAGCCAAAGCCTCACAGATAACAGAACCGGAAACTAGGCCAGAATGCAGAACCGCTCAGTACTAGGGAAGGATTGGGGTGGGGGGAGGGTGCGGGGCGGAGGGAGGAGAGATTTTACCGACTTCTTAGCCATTTCCCCAAAGTTAAAAAAAATAATAAAAATAAAAAAAGCACTTGAAGTAAAAAAAAATCTAAATCATACTGACTGTGTCTTAGGAAGAAATGGACAATGAGAAAGAACATGGGACCAATGGAAGCTGTTCCTGCTCTGACTGGCACGTACTGGGGCTATACTATCAAATCCTGGAAAGACTGAACACTGATCCCAGACGCTGGAAGTGCCCGGCATTGCATACATCATACTTATGTGATGCCTTGAAACACGAGCTTACCCCTCAAGCTCCTCCTGAGATAGAACCGATGTTTATACCCTGAACTGGGCCTTGGTATAAAAGGAGGCATTATTGCATTCAGTGGAAGCCACACTGACCTCAAAAGGGAAAAGTGCTTTGACCACAAAAGTAAATTTTCAGAGATGAAAGGCTGGAGGCCTATAGGGAGAATAAAGTGGGCAGCCTGTGAAAAACTCAAGCTAACCTGAAAGGCACTCTGTAGCACCAAACTGGGCAACTAAATCATTCCGTTGGAAAACGGTAAACCAGTTACTGAGCCAACTACATTTCAGGTAGGAAGAAATGCTTTAAAGCGGCCCATGGATCCCCTTTAATGTGTGTGCCAAGACACTGATGACCTTACGTTAGACCGTAAGAGTGTCTACTCAAACTTAAAATGTTAGGAAACTTTAAAGAGAGATTCTTGTGTTTAAAAAATTCTATCAATCGTAATTTTATTAATTTAAAATTGTGAATGTTTTTACACAAAATTCAACAGATAATTAATAATGTCCAAGAAAAACATTTTAAGTCATTTTTTAAAGATACGTTTAGTCATGCTGTGCATACCCACAAATTTTCAAAAGAAATTATATCTCTGAGGTGACTAAGTTAAAGGTAAAATACTTAAAAGTAGTAGGCAACATTTTATTAAAAATCTTTGCATTGTCATCAGAACCAAAATTCACACAGCAGCAGATGTAAAGGGAGAAATGTATGGCTGATCAGTTAGATGTAAGTTTAGCCGAAATAATTCTCAAACTTATTGATTCTATAACTATTAGGTAACTATTACGAGTGTTTCGATGTGAATTTTATTTTCTGGTCTGATCTAATAGTTTCATAGAGATATTTTCTTTAAATAATCAGTACAAAAGCAATTCTAAACCCTCTCCTCAATCATTAGTCCTTAAATTCTGGCCTTTTTATTCATTCTCAGTAACCGAGTTTCTTAAATTTCTGAAATTTTGGTACATTTCCTCTCCATGTTCTAGGGGATATTTCTTTCGAAGAACTTATCCTGCCCCTCTCGACTACTGATTTTTATTATGTATGACTCTACCTGCCCAGGTAAGCATTTCAGATAGATCACTGAGTCTCTAGCCTAAAGAGTAAAAACTGAGGGGGGAAAAAAAACCAGTAATGATGATACAAAAGGACATTTATGAGAGATGCTAAAGAAGCACAGAGCAGAATACTTAGGGACCATGTGAGCACGGGAGTGAATCTACAGAGGTGCCCAGATTTCTGTTCTTGGCAACTGAATGGTGCCAACCATGAGCTAGAGACACGGACAGAAGAAAAGTGCTTCGGACGTGGTTCCATAGTGAGCGGTTAGCACATCTGCTTTACATGCATTAGATCCTGGGTTCATGCCCCAGGCACCACAGTCCATGGCCTATGGCCATGCCCCTCGAACAAGCCTGATGTCTGATCTCAGAAGCTAAACAGGGTCGGGCCTGGTTAGTACTTGGATGAGAGACCACCTAGGAAGACCAGGTGCTATAGGCATAAATAATAATAATAAATAATTTTTTAAAAAGTGATTTATATCAATCAGCTCTGTGAGTGTGTGCATGTCATGGAGGTAGCACCCTGGCCATGCTCATTTTATTCGATCTACATATTTATAGACTATTTATAATGTTTCTCTTCAGTATTATCCTTTCCTAATATGGTAGAGCCTGTCTTTTCCATTAGTCTAATTTCCTTCACAGTGAAGGTCCACTGGAATCATTATAATCCCTAGGAATTTTGTTTACAATATATATAAAACTTAATATGATATTTTCCTGACTTTGTCCTCACAGAGATTTTATACATTTAGAATATGTACTGAAAATTTTAATCAAAAGCCCACCAGCTTCTAACATGGAAGCCATCTCAATATTAATGGGAAATTTAACTCAGCTGTGTAATAAAAGTCACATCCCCAGGCTCAGTTCAGAAGAAAACTAAAAGCTAATATGATTTAAAAAATCGAACCCAGTTTACCAGTTTCTAAATTGATCAGGTCATTTTTGTCAATGGGTGTGTTGTTGATCAATATCTCTGTCAAAATATGGAAGGTCAAAACAACCAAAATAATGGGAAAAGGGAATTTGATAACTGATTTCCATGAATCATATAGAATCGGAGTAATTAAAAGCAGGTAAAATGGTACCATGACCTAATAACTCCCTGCGTTGTACAGTTAGATAGCCTCAAATACAGATCCAAGCTCCAAGCCGTGAGATTTTGCTTAATTTTCTTATGCTCTCTAAAGATCAGCTTTTTCATTTATAAAATGAGGCAATAGTGCTCTCTTCTTCAATTGAAACTTTATGAGGATTAAATGATATTAAAGTAATGGAAACAGTCTTATACTAATAAGTGAGCAGTAAGAGTTATTGTTTACAATACTATAATATTATTATAATTAGACTACAACACAATAAAGATAATATACATGTTCACTGTCCATATGTCCATTGATAGAAATTTTTACATCTGATAAATGAGTTCTTTGTCATATACATGTAACCAAACTTTCCCACACCGATAACTTGTCTTTTCGCTCTCTTATTAGTTACTTGGATAAATAGATATTTATAATTTTAATAAAATGAATTTTCAGTGTTTTCCTTGCTTATTTCATGATCATGAAGTGGAAATTTTAAAAAAGGAGTAATTCAGGGGGACATGTGGATGTACTGGATGGAGGAAGAGAAATCAAGAATAACACTTGGGTTTTTGGTGTGAATAACTACATAATCAGTGATATCATCTACTGTACTGGGGAAAACTCATTTAAATTGTAGAAATACGAGTCACAAACCACAATTCTATTTTGAATCTGTTATGTTTAAAATGATCTTTATCTGATCATGAGAAAGTTTGTGCTATAGATTTAAATTTGGCTACATGATATTCAAACACATGGTACTGAAGGACAGTTCCCAAGAAATAAATAAATAGAGAGAAGAGGGTATACTAACAATGCTGGGGTATGCCTAAATTTAAAGTTTTAGGGGCAGAAACTTGCAAAAGAGAATAAAAAGTAGTGAGGCAAAAAAATCTGAATGGGTTGATGTCACGAAATCTAAGAATAGAAAGTGGTATAGGAAGATGTACTCAGCAGCAGATGATCTGCTACTGAGATGTCAAATAAGATAAAACCTGAGAAGTATTATTAGACTAAGCTATACAAAAGCTATTTTTCATCTTCACAAAAGCAATGGCAATATTGGTTAGAGAGAGAAATTGAGTGATGGGTAAAGAAGTATAGACAACGAGGTCAGATCCAAATTTCAAAAGAACGTTCTATAGTACGGAAGGCGATAAAAATAGAGGAGTGTTGACGGGAGAATCGAGGAAACTTTTCCCGCTTTACAAAAGGGAAAGGAAAATGCTCAGAGATGGCGAGGGATCCAGAGCTCAGTGGAAGAGGCTTTAGGCCAGACAGGGAAGGGCACGTTCGTTCCATTTTAGGAGTAGAGAAGCCATGGCGTGTAGATGCAGTTCTAAGTTGGCTGGTAGGCAGAACAGTGATAGCGCTGAATTTATATTTTATAAAAATCATTCTAGTTGCAGTCTGAAGAATGGATTGAAGTGATTATTTTAATATTCAAAGTGAGATACAGGAAGAGCCTTATCTAGGGGAAGAACAGAGGTGATGGAGAAGAGGAAGCATGTCGACAGACACTAAAAAGAGAACAGACTGGAGTCAATTATGGATGAGGGGCAGAAATTACAGGTAAAAAAAAAATAATTTGAAGATGATTCCTACTTACTGTCCTAGGGGATATCTTATTATTCAGCTAAAGAATACCAGAGGGAAGAAGGGGAAATTTAGAGAACAAAAATCTCATTTGATCATGTAGATTTCGAAGTGCCTGGGAGACGTGCAGGTGATGTTAGATATATGCTTTTTATGTAAGTCTGCTAGTTTAGACCTAGACACAAGTTTACATGCAATATAAGCTGTGAAGCTTTTATTTCAACTAAAAATAATGGCTCGTTTGCTTTTTAAATTATGATTTGTTTAGCCTCTAGACACATGAAAAAATTAAAACACACTTAACAAATAAATGCAGAAATTGCTTCTATTAAATTAAACACACATTAAAACACCTAACCTAATGTTCCATATCAAGCGGAGGTAGCAGTGTCCTGAATAAAACAGTTTCAGTCCCAGCCACACTAGGCTAGAGTTGTTAAAATAATCGATTGTGAGAGTGTAGGTTATTCATCTAAAACGTTTAAAAGATGTAAACTGTATTTTATTTACCGAATTGATAATATGACCGATGTATAAACAGGGATATATTTAGAATTTCTATTTCCCATCTTGACAAACATTTATTTTTTATATGTATCACATATACATTGCAACTGTATGCAAATGATAGCCTAGAGAACATTTGTGTAGAAATTGGAATGTTGTTCTGTTGTTGTTTCAAACATGCTTATGATTGGAATGAAAGGAACACATTATAATTTTGAATGTGATTCTTCTCATTTTCAGAAAGATTGTATCTGTCCGAGGAAGAGATGTACCTTTATATGGATATTTCTCTTTCGTGAACGTAGTTATTTTGTTTTGCCAAAGTCAGGTAAGAAGAGCAATGCATCAGAAACAAACATTTTTGAGAATGTTTCACTAGTATTGCTTTTCACTATTAACTAGGCAGCAAAACAGAATCTATGCAAAGATCTTTATTCACAGATTCCAGATTTTGTTATTCTCTACAATAATGAATATTAAAATTACCCTCTCCCTTTCTCTTCCTCTTGCAAAGATGGCAGTATGTGTGACCAGTGATCTCACTTTAACATGGCGGGCTCTGGACATGGGCAGCAGGTGAGAGGGAGAACGTAAACTAGCTGCTGTATGTCAGTCACCAACCAGAATCTGCATACGTATGATCGTATCTAATACCCACATCTCCGTGAAACTCATGTTTATCAGTGACCGTTCTCCATCTCATTTTAGAGATGATAAAGCGATATGAACAGACAGAGAACTTTTTCCCCAAATTCACACCCCTCGGTGACTGGGCTAAGACACCAGCGAAGATCTATTCGACGCACGAACTCAAGCTCTACCAATGACATCATCTGGGACGTAAAGCAGATCACGCCACAGACCCATGAAAAAAATGTTGGGCTTGGATTGTTTCTGTGGGTCCCTGGACTTCTGGAGACATTTTACCGCTTGTTGTATGATTATTTCTCCAAGTCAAGTTTGTCTGAAAGTAATTCATGCAAATCAATTCAAAGTAAAAATGGGGTTTACTGGGAGAGAATAGATTTCTTACTGGAGTCAATGAAAGGGCAAAGAAGATCTGGGTCCCATACACACTGGACTTAAAAATCAAGACCCAAGATAATGTTCTTCATCTGTCTAGGACCACATGCTTCTCTATTTCTTTTTTCTTATCAGCAGTATTCTTCAATTGGTCCAGCACGTGGCCCAGCAGAGCCACACATCCTAACCATGACCATGAAATTCCAGAGCTTGGCTGGGTGACAAGGTAACCATTAGCTATATATGGCTATTTAAATTAAAGTTAAATTTAGTAAACTTTTTTTAAAATCACTTTGTCTTAATAGCCACATTCTAATTGTTCAACAGCCATATTTCCATCATCACAGAAAGTTCTATTGGACGGTATAGTTCCAATTCGTCGCTCATCATGCATTGTCTGTAATTTCTATGCTTCCTGGTTCAAATTCTCAATTCGATTGAGACAGTCATGCAAGTTCTTGATTCCTTGCAGGTGTCCATTCCTGGTTCTGTCATCTTTGATGAGGAAGAAAAAGATCTTTTGCCCAATTTGCGAAGCCTGTGTGTGGGGGGAGGATAGCAAAGTCTGGTACTTTCTCTTTTCTTGATTTCACAGATACAAAGTCCATGTTAACAGGATTCCAAATTATCTACCACTGTTGATTTTTCCCCTACAATGAAATACAGACCTTGATTCCTTAGTTTGCCCTCTTCTTGTATAATTTGTATTAGGTTGGAAATTGGTAAGTAGCAGATATATAATTAAGCTGGAAAGAGAGCCACAATATTTTCTCTGATATTGCATTTACTTCAAAATTAAATAAAGAGTTTGACAGCAGAACATATAGAGCTCAAAACTATTTTTTCAAGAAGGAAAATGTTTTCCAACTACATTGGAAAATTCATTCTTTCCCTGTTTTACGTCCCTATATATTGCTCTCGGAAATTGCTCCCTGAGCAAACGACTGTTTGATATTTGGGGCAGGAATGTATTACAGCTAATTACACAAGTGAGGAGCGTAAACTTCTTTTTCAAACTAGGGCCATGGACGGCAACTCATTTACCCAGAAAGTAATATCAAGGGAGTTTCATCCTCCACGTATATCTATGAACTTGGTGCGATTTCCATATGACCTTGTGAACACATGTAGGTCACCTCCCAGGGCCACAGAAGTGGATGCGCAGGTGGGGAGCCCAACTCCTACAATTCACTGGCTACAGAGAATACCTGCCTCTGATCTTTGGTTTGTGGTTTTTGAGAATTTCACTGTACTTTACAGAAGGGTTTGTGAAGACTGTGTGGACCATAAAAACATGACATCACAAACTAAAATTCTCTGTTAGCATGCTGTTTTATCAAGACTGATGTCAGTTCTGTGCTTCTAGTGGTCTGATCTGATTAGTAGGTATATTATTACTTAACACCATTATCTGTTAGTGATTCTATCGGAGAAGCTTACATAAATTAATCTAACCTTCAGAGTCTTTTAAATGTAATTAAGGTTTATGATAACTTTGAGTTCTTTGGATGAAAGTCACTACTGAAATAAACTCCTTGTTGATGTTATTACATTGCTGATGATAGAAAAACATATTAGAATACTATTTATATGAAAAACATATTAGAATACTATTTATATGAAAATTGGACTATGGTTCAAGTGTGCAAACAATATAAAGGAAATCCAGTGATGTACATATTTTTATTACTCCTTAATATAATATTTTACTTTATGTTCTATTTTATGTGACTAAGATAAATAGCAAGTCAATTTAACAATTTTAAATGAATTGAATATTAGGGTTAATAATATTGCACATTTCTCATCAAATTGAAAGTAAATCATCTAATATTTCTTATCATCCATATTTGCCAATATTCTTCAAAACCAAATTTAGCAGCTGATAAATTTTTTATATCTCATAATTACAGATATAAAATTCCCTATGCCCACCCTTAGTTTGTCAAAACTCTCACGCCTCTAACCTAGGCTATTTTTCAATGCCTTCCCAGGTAGTGGCCTTGCCTCTTTGTTATTCAAATTTTGCTATCTTCCTAAGGCAGAGATAGAAGGCAATTTGAAACAAGAGAGAAGGAATTTTAGATCTTTTTCAGTGTGACTTGGAAGCATTATTTTATTTCTGTAATATGGGCATTTTCTCATCCGTAAAATAAATGTGTCTCTTGGGATGATTATAATGATTAAATGAGGTAATCCATGAGCAAACAGCAGGCATATGACTGAACCACAATCAACCTAACTTCATAGAAACTTGTAACGTCTCATCACTATGAATTAATGACCAATCTCCTTACCAAGACAGCCAAGTCCTGCATCATAAAATCATGTCTCCTTTTCAGGCTTTTAAATACTGCAATTCTGGCCAAACCAGAAGTATCAGCATTTGATGAGAGCTTATCTTCTTCCATTCTTAGCCTGTACTTCTTTGTAAAGCCATGCTTTAATATATCCTGCCCCATCCACCTGGAATGACCCAGCTCTTCCTTTTCTTTACCCAGATCCTATCTACATCTAACCTTCTCCCCACTTTCTTCAAGACATATCTGAATTCCCACAACAGAAAGCTCCCTTTTCTTCCTCTCTACTCCTGAAATCCACAACACCCAACTCGGAGATGCTGCAGTTATTAAATGAGGTAAATTGCTCTATTTGTGCAAATATTATCTATTTTTTTCCCTTGAAAATTAACCCTTTGAAAATAGGAAGCATCTCATTGTGAGTTCTTACAGACTTTTGTTTTATAGGTATCTTTTTTCATTTTTTTCTTCCTTCCTTCCTTTCCTGCTCTTTCCTTCCTTCCTTCCTTCCTTCCTTCCTACCTTCCTTCCTTCCTTCCTTCCTTCCTTCCTGCCTGCCTGCCTGCCTGCCTGCTTGCCTGCCTTTCTTTTATAAGAGATATACATAGGCAAAACAGTTATCCCTAGATCGAGATACTTACAGAGGTTACCTGTTGTAATTAGTAAAACAAGACCCAAACAATAATCACGAGCACAACAAACACAGATGTAGTCAGCACTATGAGAACTTATGTAACTCGTGTGATTCCTCATGAACAGTGGGCAGGAGAAAGGATGGAAGAAAGGGGCCATGTTAGGCCATGACATCAATATCAAAGAGGACTATGAACAAACAAAATATATCATGTATTGTGAGAATACAAAAGTAACATGGCATTCAAATTATGTTATAAACTAATTAGCAAATTAAACGCTATACATATTTTTAAATGTTATCAAAATTCCGGAATTTAATACTTAAAATTGGCCAAAAAAACTATTTAGTGAGTCCTTTCGATGAGAACGTGGAAATCGCCGTATAAATGATGTTGCCCTATGGTCAAGATTGGCATATGCTTGTAATGCGTAATGCTATATAAAAAACAATATGTGCCACTGGGTAGGAAATCATGGAATATCAATTCCCTTTACTTTCTTTCTCCCATCTAGTGTTGGAAATTATTCATATATTCCATAATATTTGTTAAGCCACTCATTTGCTCAACAAATAGATATTGAGTAAGTGTTATATGTCAGGCATTATGCTACACATTAGAAATATAGCAGTGAAAGAAATATAAAGTAAAAGTCCCTGTCATCATGGAGCGTCCATTCTTAATGGCAAGATGTTAGAATATGGAGGATGAATGAGATAGCTGGCTAGTTAAATTTATAGATAAGTAGATACATGGGTCATCAGGTGGCAATAAGTACAAAAAAATACAAATGGGTAAAGAATTTAGAAAGTACTGAAGGTGTGTTGCATTACTTTAAATATAAAGGTCATAGAAGTCTTGTTGTCGAAGTATCTTTCGGACAAAGACCTAAATGGATTGGTACAGATAATGTATTTTTTTTTCTTTACCCACATTAACTAGGGAAGAATAATCTCACTAGAGTGAGTTATGCCAAGAATGTTATTTTAGATGACAATAGTGATTGAAGAACTATAGTCAGGGTGTTAAATGAGACACAAGAAGCAGATTTAAATAAGAGCATTGTGATAAAAGAATGGTCTCTGGTTTCAATAAATTCAAGTTTGAAATATATTTAGTACTGCCAGTAAGTAGAAATATGGAAGAGAGATCAAAGTTAGAGTAATAGATTTCTGAATCTCTCCTAGAGTTTAGCAGTTGAATAACATAATAAAACAAAATTCCTGAAATAACCATGTATAACCAGAAAGCAAAGAGGACTGAAAATACAGCCTTTGGAAATAATGCAACATGTGTGACATGATCCAATGAGATAAGTAGGAAGAGAACTAGGGGAGAACTCGGGTTATGTACACAAGCAAAGTGTTTCATCAAACAGTATCTAAGTACGATGAAAACATCAACTCGAAAAGATCTCCAATATAAACGACATATGACACATGACACATATAATGATCTTGACCATTGTCTGTATCAAATAAAAGGTGAATTTAATTTTCCCATTGAGAAGATTCATTAAGAACTTTGTTGGCCAACTTGAGTGTATAAAGTCCAAGGTTTTAATAATATCGGAAGCTATTATTATGTTTACTATATTAATTACATACATGTTTAATTTAAAACCATGACAGCATGTCAATTTCAAATGTTATTTACTTACTCTGACAAAAGAATCAGATAAATAGAATATTAACATCATTTCGCATTTGTAGATAATTGTGCTCAGGGAGTGTGGGATCCTCCTGCAGCCTCTGGTATACAATGATTCCTGAACTTTCCACTGTGATTAAGTTGGAGTGAGCATAGAGAGTGCTCTCGGAAACTCAGTCATGTGAAGAAGCCCACTGTGATGCTTTAAAAAGAAAACTCTCCCAGAAAAAAGGAGAGGGAGACATGATGAAAAGGCTCCTCCCTCCTTCCTGCCTTTGGACATAATCGTTTGAGGACATAATGTCCAAAGCTATGACGGGTGCTTTAAGTGAGTGTGACTTCTTGTCCTGTACAAACTTGAAGATGAACATTGACATGCTTGTAATGACATAACCACAAAAGATGGAAGACTTTGAGTCTTTGATAACATTACTGAGTCACCAAACTATCCGTAATACTGCAACCTCTTGACATTTTGTCATGAGGGTTCATAAATATCTTTGTTGAAGCCACTTACAGTCAGACAGCCTTCAGCTCAAATATTTTACACGGTGCAATTAAACAGGACAAAAAATTAGCAAAGTGGCAGCAAAATTGATTTAGGCAGGTTTTAACATGAGAACGTGCACGCTTTCAAATGAAGATAGAAATGAAGATGATAGGTGATGCTCAATATCAATCAATTACACCGTAGGTTTAAAAAATATCCCAGTTAGTGTCTTATTACTAACTCGCTTGTTTTCTGAGTAGCTTCTAAGACTGGAAAATCAGTCACGTGAAGATACACAGTAAAATGTATATTTATTGGCCTTATCACTTTCAGACTCCCAATTCACAAGGGTGCACGAATCTGCATTTTAACCACCCCAAAGCGATTCTTACGTGAATTAAAATAATGGCTGGCAAGAGGTAAATTTAGAATGCTAGTTCCAACAGCTCCACCTAGGAGGAGCTGGATGGGGATCTGAGCCTCTCACGTTAAACACTTCAATAACCTTGAATTTAGTACCTGCAGGTTTAGTAATCCTGCTTAGGACTCATACCACAAAAAGAGAAAAGTTCCACAGCAGCAAAGCTGGACCTCAAAGACGGAAGAGCTAAAGCTGGTGATAAACCACACTGCACAGAAGGTAATTGGCCGGCTCAGGGAAGGTGAGAAATTGAATCTTCGAATTGGGCTACGATACTTCCCACTTGAAAAGACACAAAAACCAGGGACTAATAGAAATGTAGCAGAGATTTCAAGCAGGATGAGATCTGAAAAGGAACATTTGTTGCTGGCAATTAAATAAATTGAAGAACTAAGTAAGACAAATTCAAAACAGTGGCTGAGACAAAATCGAGATCGTTCGGAATAAAGAATGGCACTTGCGAGAGAGCAGATAATGAGGACAGACGACCCCTTCCGAAAAGGCTGGATGAGGGGATAGAGGGAGAGCAGTGAATAGAGGAGTGAGCCCGTCATCAACACTCTGGCAGTACACCACATTCTAATGACACCATTCTTTTTAATCAAAGGTGGCAAATAATCAACTACTTTGTGTTATTGTATTAACAGAGAAAAATTGGGGGTGGATATTCACAGCCAAGGAATGGGCTAGTGCTGGATTCTCCGACCTAAAAAAATGACTGAATGAATAAATAAATAGCATATTCAATATCAATAATAGGTGCCTTAAGTATTACAAACTTGTTTTAAAAACAATTAAGAATATAAGGCAGGTGAAAAGGAAGGTTAGACACATAATAGCAAGAGTATTCTGGAGCATGAATGAGCTGTCGGTATTATTTCTAACTGCAGCAAGTAAACGTCAACCTTATTTTCTTGTCCAAACTGAGAGATATATCTCTCCTCTGTGAATAGAGTGTAAGTCGAAATTTATCTAGCCAAACACTCTTCTTAGTTTCTATATGACAAATAAATTATAAAATGATGTGTCATTGAACAATCTTATTAATTCTGTTATTAAAAATATCATAATTTGTGGTTATTTTAATTTTACCAACATGAAAACTGGTGACCAATAATTCACATTATATTTTCCCACTCTGCACTTCCAGTTGTTCATCAAGAAATTTATCCAGGATAGAAATTAAAGTATCCCAAACTAAAAAAAAAAAATACAGAGCCCTTAGCAAATTCATTCTTCTAAGTGGTGTTTAGTTCATCACTATCACTCAGCTGTGCAGGACAAAAATGTTATTGCTGATAAATTCTCCAGGATTAGAGTCTCCTTTTTGAAACATCAATACACAAGTCTTTAAAATGGGTTAAAAACAGACTTGATTGTAGTGGCTCCATTGCAAAACAATGGGCCATCTGTTTCATTAAGTCTTTAACAGTGCTCAGTCCTTTACTTCCTCTTGGCTAAATCTGTTTTTTTTTTTTTTTTCTTTTTCTAGAATTGTTGAGTTTCAGCCAGCCTAATGCACAACCCTCTTCAAGAGTTGTTCTCTTTCTGAATAGCTGAGCATCAGCTGGCTCAGCCACTGAATCACCACCAGAATGTGATCGCCTCCCTCCTCTCCACACTCCTTTTTATTTAGAAGTCTATTTTCTCTAGTAGTGGGAAACAGCTGACATAAATTGAACGAAAAAATATTTTATATGATATAACGCATTATAATATAGGAACTATATAGATGTGTATTACATATGCCCTTGTAAATGTGTGTGTGTGTGTGTGTCATAAAAGTAATATCTAACTTTTCTTATAATTTCAATGGTGTGGATACTCAGAATTCGACAGCAATTAGATACTGTCACCAAAATAACACTATTATGGCAGATACTGTTGATTGTTTTTTCACTAGTCTCTGTCCTTTTTCTAAAGAGAATCTTGATTTTATTTAGCAAACCACTTTCATCAACTTAGCCATGTGCTTTAGCTCTCACTCCCGAGGGAGCAGTCCTGATGAGATCTCAAAGTCTGACTATTTTGCGAGCTTATTGTATTAAGAAAAAAGTGATGCAGTAGATTTAATCATTCATATGTTAGGAAACTATAAATGAGATCATACTGTACAGCAGACAGGGTGCTAATTTGGGGGGAGCAAATGGGAAACCTCTACACACAGTACAGAAGTAAATAAATGCTGTATGAATAATATGCAGACAGTTCATAAGGGGAGGGATAAAAGAAGTAAAGTCTGACTTGAAGTATAGGGAAATGTCTTTAAGTAACAGATTCTCTTATGAGTAGGGGTTTGTGGATAGATAAGGAGAAAAGACACTGTGTCAGGGAAAAGGAAAAGCTCAGTAACAAAACACAGTACATCAAGGTAACTGCTCGTAATTCAATACAAGTGTGACATAAAGTATAAGGAATGACGAGGCACGAGTTATTCCTGCATGTACATCCCGGAGGACTTTATATGCAAGCAAATGAAATGCATCTTCATCCTGAAGGTTTTAGGCTGTTTTTGGGTGTGGGTATGGATGTGACTTTATAAGATTTATCATCTGGACAGATTATTTGGTTACCGCCATGGAAGACTGACAACTGTTGATAGTCTATAATAGAGTAGAGGCTGAGAACTTGTTTCTATCCAGAGGTGGTGTCTCTGGAGATAGAGGAGCCGGAACTGATTCAAAGAATATGTGAGGGGTAATATCAACAAAGCTGGTGAACAAGCGAATGTGCAAAATTAGGAAACGATGCTTTTAGATTAAAACCTGTTTTCTAGTTAAGGCTATTGATGACATCGTGAGAGCATGAACAGAGAGCTGAAATTCTGGGAAGAGTAGATTTGTAAAATGTAAAAAGTGAGTTCCCCTTTGGACGTACTGAATTTGAGATCCCTGTGGTCCATTTAAATAGGCAATCGGATACGTAGATTTATAGTTCAAGAGCAAAGGCTATGTTGGATATAAAATTTCAGAGTCACCAGTATCAACAATAATCATAAATACAAAGCCAGCGCAATTATCCAGGGAGAGCTGTGAGCAAGAGGGTGCCGAGGCTGGGAAACTCAGGACTATCCACATATTTGGGATGTAAGGAGACAAATTACAGGACCACATAACAAAAAAAAAAATGTTAGAGGGGTGAAAGAAAGACAATAGTCAACATTTAATAATTAAAAAGACAAATCACATAAAAATTGAAGTGTACTGTTCATCAGGTTCACTATTAGGAGTTAATTGTCAATTATGAATATTTTCAAATGTATTACAAATGCATACAAAACTAATCTAAACCCATAAATCAACATGGTTCCCAAATAAATTATGTTAACATTCTTTACTGATGTATATAAGCTACTAAAATGTATAAAAATCCAGATTTCATTTCATTCAAAAAAAAACTTTACCAATCTATTGATTGTATTTCTCTATATCTTAGTAATTTCTAATTATAAATCCTCAAAATGTAGGTATTTTGTGTCAAAATTTAAGGGTGATAAAAAGGCAGTCATCGATTTGTTTCAAATCTCCTTTCTAGGCTAAAGTCCAAATGTAAAATAAACTTCTTTTATTTTCAAATATTGTATATTGCATTTCATTAGAAGGTATATTATATAAACATTAGAAGGTAAAGTTAAGAAAATCTCCGACAAAATGAAACCAAAAGGAAAAGGGATGGAAATACTCAAAGGATTAACCTAAGAAGTTTAATGCGCAATTAAAAGAATCCAGACAAAATCACAAATGAAACAAAGAAAACGACCAATAAAAAAACTCAAAAATATTTCCAAAATTGAATGAAATAACTCACTGAAACCTAGAAACAAAAAAATTAAAACGGTCAGCAAAGTGCACATTTTAATGAAATTTTAGAATACTAAGGATAAGTAAAGTTCTAAAGTTGTTAAAAAAAAAAAAAGAGTAAAACAAATTACATAGAAAGAAATGTGGATATAAATGACATCAGAATTCTCCAACACTGGAAGTTTGAATGAAACAAAGCCATCAAAATTTTGAGAAAAATAATTTCAACCTAACAATTCTGAAACTTGACAAACTATGAGGAGCACAGAAGAAAGAAATTTTCAGAGTGATAGAAAAGTTTCAAAAATATTACCTACTTTACACCTCATCTTCAAAAAGCAACCAGAACATATATTTTCCCAGAATGATAAATTAGAGTTGAAAAAAAAAAAGAAAGAAAAAGACATGGGGTACAGCAAACAGGATGCTCGCTATAGGTGAATGGCAAACAGAAGTCTAGTACGGGCCCAAGAGAATTCTTGGCATGACAGCTTAATAGCTGTCTTAAGGGTCGGAAGTTATGTGACAGGTACATCTGAAAATACACCTTTTTTTTAAATCAATTATCATCTACAGGAAAAGAAGAAAGGAAATGCAATTAGGGTAAATACACCATTTACATAGTTTATCATGATGCAAGAATATTGATTTATAAAAAATCATAACATTAAACAGAGGAAGGGAGCAAGAATAGTAATTAAGAATGATAATTCTTTGCCTTTCATAAAATGAGATACTATCTGAAATTGACTTCAAAAAATAGCAGTAAAGTCTGTAATTTTCAAATATGGAAACAAACAAAACTTCTAAGAAGGTGAAACATCCGTTGGGAGTGAGACAGAATGGGATAAATGAGGCAGCAGAGCTCTAATATTTTATTACAGCCTGGTAGTACCGGCTGATTTTTTAA
>NW_011888854.1:4187811-4189968 GCF_000151845.1 Pteropus vampyrus
GAACACGGCTCGGGGACGAGGCTAGAGAAGGGTTCACAGGTGCAGGTTACTGCAGTGGAGCTCAGAGTCCCCTGCAGTGCAGAGGGTCAGGAGGTGGTGGGGGATAGGGGAAGCCTAAAGCCTGCCAACGGCCCAACGTCAAAATCAGGTCAGACTCGATATTGCCTTTTCACTTACAAAACTCGAATATTAGCTGATATTTTTGGCTATCACCAAAAATATCATCTTTTACTTAATTGCTATTGTTGTTAACTCACAAGGTGATACATCAGGGTGACCCACTTGTCTAAATGTAAGCTTAAATAATTTAAATAATTTAAAAATGCACAAAAATTTTGGAATAGCCTTCCTATCGGTACCCATTTTTATTTACTTTAATTTTTACAATTTATTTTTTTTCATCTGGGATCACATTCCTTTTGCCTGAGAAATATACTTTAACATTTACTTTACGAGGACTTGCTGGTACAAATTGTCTCAGTTTTTGTAAAATATATCTGCATTTTGCTCTTCTTTTTAAAGCAATACTTTTAATTTGATAGATGGGTGACAGTTAATTTTTTAAACAGAAGATATTAATATGTTGTCTTTCATTTCTATTATTTTTGTTGAGAAGTCTGCTCAGTCCATCACTGCTTTCAAAACAGTATGCCTTTTACCTGACCCTTTGAACATTACTACTGTTTTCACTCTGTTTTTGTTTTTCAGACATTTTCTGTGGTGTAATGTTCTTCATATTGAAACTGATTTGGGTTAACAGTAATTTTTAAATCTGTGTCTTGATACTGTATACGAGGCTTAAAAAATTCCTAACAGTTTCTCATTCTTCATTGCTTTTATTTCCTTTCTCTCTTCTTTTCTTCTGGGAATCCAATTACGTTTAGGTTCGTACATCTCTCTGTCCTCTCTGCCTCTCACCTCCTTTTCTGTATTTTTTACCCTTTGTTTCTCTATGTTTTATCCTGAATATTTTCTCCAATTCTGTCTTCTAATTTACTTATTGTCTTTTCAGACGTAAGGAATCTATTATGACCTCTATTCTCTGAGGTTTAGAAAAAAAATGAATAGACTTTATTTGTTAGGGTAGTTATATATTTACAGAACTTCCCCTTTTATTAACATCTTATGTTACACATGGTGCATTCGTTACAATTAATAAACCAAAATTGACACATAACTATTAACAAAAGTCTACTATTTATTCAGACTTTCTTAGTTTTTATCGAATGTCGTTTTCTGTTCCACGATACCATGCAGGAAACCACATTACATTTAATCGTCTTATATCCTTAGGCTACTCTTGGCTCTGATAGTTTCTCAGATTTTTCTTGTTCTTTGGTGGCCTTTACACTTTTGACATCTATCAGTCAGGTATATAGTAGGATGCCCCTAAAAATTCAACTGATGTCTGAATTTTTTCATAGTTAGACTGGGACTATAGATTTTAGGGAGGACTATCACACTGGTAAAGTGCCGTTTGCATCTCATTATATCAAGAGTACACACGATTTATAAACACTAATTGTCGACACTGACCACCTTGCTGAAGCTGTGTGTGAGGTTTCTCCACTGTGAAATTACTCTTTTTACCCCTTTCCATACTATTCTCTTTGGAAGGAATTCACTATGTGCAGCCAATACTGAAAAGATTGTAGTTATTGTCCTTTCTTTAAGGCAGAGTCGCTACCTGAATTATTCAGAATTCCACATGGGAAATTTGTCTCTATTTCTCTATTTATTTACTTGTTCGATTCTATATTTATATCAGTATGGATTTATAAAGAATTATTTTACGCATAGAGTTTTAATCAAATACTATTGTTTTCTTTTTTTTTTAATTTTCTGGCTCATCTTGTTCCAGTTTTGCTCATTGGTACCTGTTTCATTTGTCTTCTGTGTCCCTTTCACATACCTCCACTGTGTTTGCTAGTTTTTTTGTTTGTTTGTGTTACCTCTGTATTCCTGGCACTACAAGATGCTCCAGGATCATGTTGTATATTTCCTGCCCTAGTCCCAGGACAGCCATTTCTTCATGGTGCCCTGGCTCCCTTTATTGGAGAATGATATTAGAAACTAAAATCTAGCTACTGGGTGTGCTCACTGATACTGGTGGATTTCACTAAGCTTTTAAATTGTTTTAGTTTGGGAATGACTTTA
>NW_011888854.1:4190018-4205231 GCF_000151845.1 Pteropus vampyrus
TTATTTCCTTTCTCTCTTCTTTTCTTCTGGGAATCCAATTACGTTTAGGTTCGTACATCTCTCTGTCCTCTCTGCCTCTCACCTCCTTTTCTGTATTTTTTACCCTTTGTTTCTCTATGTTTTATCCTGAATATTTTCTCCAATTCTGTCTTCTAATTTACTTATTGTCTTTTCAGACATAAGGAATCTATTATGACCTCTATTCTCTGAGGTTTAGAAAAAAAATGAATAGACTTTATTTGTTAGGGTAGTTATATATTTACAGAACTTCCCCTTTTATTAACATCTTATGTTACACATGGTGCATTCGTTACAATTAATAAACCAAAATTGACACATAACTATTAACAAAAGTCTACTATTTATTCAGACTTTCTTAGTTTTTATCGAATGTCGTTTTCTGTTCCACGATACCATGCAGGAAACCACATTACATTTAATCGTCTTATATCCTTAGGCTACTCTTGGCTCTGATAGTTTCTCAGATTTTTCTTGTTCTTTGGTGGCCTTTACACTTTTGACATCTATCAGTCAGGTATATAGTAGGATGCCCCTAAAAATTCAACTGATGTCTGAATTTTTTCATAGTTAGACTGGGACTATAGATTTTAGGGAGGACTATCACACTGGTAAAGTGCCGTTTGCATCTCATTATATCAAGAGTACACACGATTTATAAACACTAATTGTCGACACTGACCACCTTGCTGAAGCTGTGTGTGAGGTTTCTCCACTGTGAAATTACTCTTTTTACCCCTTTCCATACTATTCTCTTTGGAAGGAATTCACTATGTGCAGCCAATACTGAAAAGATTGTAGTTATTGTCCTTTCTTTAAGGCAGAGTCGCTACCTGAATTATTCAGAATTCCACATGGGAAATTTGTCTCTATTTCTCTATTTATTTACTTGTTCGATTCTATATTTATATCAGTATGGATTTATAAAGAATTATTTTACGCATAGAGTTTTAATCAAATACTATTGTTTTCTTTTTTTTTTAATTTTCTGGCTCATCTTGTTCCAGTTTTGCTCATTGGTACCTGTTTCATTTGTCTTCTGTGTCCCTTTCACATACCTCCACTGTGTTTGCTAGTTTTTTTGTTTGTTTGTGTTACCTCTGTATTCCTGGCACTACAAGATGCTCCAGGATCATGTTGTATATTTCCTGCCCTAGTCCCAGGACAGCCATTTCTTCATGGTGCCCTGGCTCCCTTTATTGGAGAATGATATTAGAAACTAAAATCTAGCTACTGGGTGTGCTCACTGATACTGGTGGATTTCACTAAGCTTTTAAATTGTTTTAGTTTGGGAATGACTTTATTTCTTGTTTTTCAAATATGTTGTGTCCCTTTTATTGGCTTCCTTTTCCAACCTCCTGTCAAAATTATATTTTATTTCTGTGAATGGAGAAAATACAGTTAAAGTTTCTGTCTGATAATTCAAATATTTAGAGTCCCTGTAGAGATGTTTCATTGGATATTGTTTTTTAATTTTGTTGTTCATGTGGTCTTTCTTTTCACTTGATTATTTGAATATTTCATCGTCAGGGATACCACATTTGAAAAATTACAGAAATAATTCAAGATCTAGGAACACGTTATCTTCCTCCAGAAACAGTAAACATTTATGTATGGCGAGTGGCTAGGGGCACTGGTAATACAGCAATTCCTGAGTAGATCAGCTCAAAACCCCAAATTTAAGACCAAGCAAAAGGAAATGCATGCCATTTTAGGTATTAAGACTATTTTTCTCCACTTACACTATCCTACCCTAGATGCCTGGTTTTCAAAACAACTTGTAAGGCAAACAAAACATTAAGATAAACAACACATCGCCAAGAGATAGAACCAGATTCAGATGTGACGCAGATGTTAGAAGACATAGACAGAGATTTTAAAATAATCATGATTAAAATGATAAATGTACTAAGAAGAATCTTCATAGTGGGTATTCCGGAAGAACTCGTGAAAATATTCATGACTGATATAAAGAGATTGTAAGTATTTTCCAAGGTCTGAGATACTGACGCTAGAGCCATACCACGATGCACATTGAGTGAAAACTTTTCTTCTCCGTTTGTCCTCTACCGACTTGTCAAACCCCGATCCTGTATTTTTGTGGAATGCATACACATTAGTGTGAAGTATTTTACCCATCTTGCTAAAAATGGTTTTAAAAACTGTCGAATACAAAAGCTATTTATATTACCGGGTCCAAACCAAGGCATTTTTAAACAAACAAAGCAAAACAAAAGCAAAACTTTAGGTCATATATACTTGATATCATAGATCTAGTGTCAATACAAATATCGAAATTTTGTTTTTTCTAATATGCATATATAAATGCATTCTCTATACCTTTAAAATACTTAAAACATATATTAACATATTGAAAGCTATTATAATTTCTTATATTTATATATATATGCTTATTATATTTATATCACATTAACATTATAGCATAATTCACACATATATAAATTTATATATATTCTCAGAAGTAGCCTGTAACATTTAAACATTATAATAATGGCACCTGGTGCTGTGTGATCTTCACCAAGTGTTCCCATGACTGATTCTCATTCCCTTTCTAGGAGTTCATTTGGCGGGGTGGAGAGGGAGAGGGGATCCAAATTCTCAAAGTAATGCCAACATTTCTATAAAGTGGTTGGGAATTCAAGACAGTTTTCCTGCTGAAAAACAACTGAGAAACATCCCTTCAAAGCCTTAAGTGAAAAAGAATGCCAACAACAATTAAGCCGAAGCAGCTTTACTGGCTCCTCTGCTCTCGCTCCCAGTCGTGGAGCAGTATTTAATCAAAAGGGATTGGAAAGGGATCATAAAGGATTGTGGTTACCTTAACCTGGGCAATGAATGTTTAGCAATGCGTAACAAGCCACAGAACTCTCAGATGTGACTACGGGTAAGATTTCCAAATGGGGCCAGGGGAAGTAGAATGCAGTGTTAAAGTAAGAATCCCCATCTCTTTCCACTGAACTTTAAAATTTCAGTTAGCTCGGCTGAACACAGGGGACCCCATCCTATTGTTAGTGGTGCAGCAGACAGTGGGAAATTGTAACTTATATCTTTAAAGGTTAGACTGTGCTCCAAAAAGACATAGAAAGGTAGCATGGAGTCTGGCATTATTTTTCATCTGTAGAAGCTTCACTACATGTCACTGACTTCTGTGTCAGCAGAGAACTCTATGAAACCCCGTTCTGCAGGCCATCCACTTGATAAAGTACAGCTATCCTGAGACCGAGCAAAAAAAGATGAATCGAATTGATGTTTTCTCTTCTAAATCATCCACTCTCCTAAAGACGCTCTTCAGTAACTGAAGTGCTTGGAATTATGCAATGACAGACTTCTATTAATATTTTTAAAGAAAAAAATGTATAAATGAACTTATATGTTCACAGAAGCATTACAAACTAATAAATACTTATAGTCTTTCAATGTTTTCCAAAGAAGCATTTTAAATATAAATCAAATTTCTGGTTTAATATGATATAGCCAATTGCACTTATTATTTTTAGAACGAACAAAAACTGAGCATTTACTACATGCCCAGCCCTTTGCAATGTACCTTGGAAGATATAAGCAGAACCAAAGATAGAACTTAACAGATCTTGCGATCTAGGGGGAATGATAACCAATGTGGAGAAATCGCTTTGATATATATCAGAACATAAAACATTTTGAAACTTTTAATAATGCAATAAGAACTCAAAGTGGGGACGAGAGAAACTAATCAGTAGTAATGGGTAAGACCAGAAAGTATTCATGGGGGGCTTGGCGTGATAGCTGGGCCTTGATGTCTGGGCCCATGATGAAGTATAATTTCCATCGGCACAGACAACTGCGAAGGATGTTTTAGGCAAAGAGACAGAATTAGGGAAGCCATGGTCTGGAATAAAATGTCCAGAGGTTCAAGAGATGTTAAGCAATCTGATTGTGCATGGTCACAGACTTCAAAACTTGGGGTACATGTAAGTTGGGAATCAAACGGGGCCCTACAGTAGACGCTGTACTTGTAGCTCAGCTACACCAGACCCAACCCTCTTCTCCCTCACCTGACTCCGGCTCGGAAGATGCAAAAGCACTAAGTCCCTCCCATAGCATCACTGCCAGTGACGTGTGACCATGAAGCATCATTCTACTAAGTACGCTAATGTTGTCCTCCCTCTCTTCTTCATGCCTCCAAGTTCTGTTTCTTTTAAAAGAGGTGTTTCACTGTAAAATGTGAAATGCACACATATGAATGTGTGTATTATCTATACACAAGTTAAAGAAGAAGAATCAAACCTCATAGAACTACCAGACAGTTTAACAAATTATCAAGTTCGCTTTTTATATTGTTTTTTTTTTCTCTTACATTGTAAATGTTTCTCAAATATCCAGTGATATCTCATATTTAAGGGTGATGCACTAGACAATTCTTAACATGAACGCCAAGTTTAATTTTTAATGATTGGGCAGATGTCTAGGAATCTCAATATACTCTCAAAGTTCAGTATCTCTGGGTCTCTTCTCTTGGGCCATTCAGATTCTCCGGAAACTTTTATTCTAGTTTCCTCCTGGAGCTGCAATGGCATCTTCTCGTTGTGAACAAAAGACCAAGAGGATGAAGAGATGTCAGCCAGGACATCACTTAGATAAACTACTCAGAACTACTTGTTATTAAGTAATAATAGTATCAAAATCCAATTTATTTGTGCTATTGTTTATTAGTACTCTGCTATTTCCTGTTGAACACTACTAACTGATATATCACACCCTGAATAAACTGCGAATCATTGAAATGAGTGCACTCTGGAGAAAGACTAAATGTCCTCAAACTATCCTTTATTTTTACTGCAAACAAGTTAACATCTCAATGCTTCGTTGAGAAGAACTAGTAAAAGCCAACATTTTCACATTTTGTCCCAGTGGAAGATAAGGTCAGGGAATAATTTCCAAAGTGTAATGGTGTCAGACAAGATAGAAGCGGCAAACACACAAAAATAAGTGAATAGTTAAAAAGATAACCCCTTGAAACACAAATGTGTCTACTAGAAAGTCTATCCATAATAATTAGGTCATCCTGAAGTATGTGTTGTAGCAAAAGTTTAACAAGATTAGATATTCGTTAGAGTGGGTAGGGTAGTGCCTAGTGCAGAATAAAGAATAATGACCAAACACGTCTAGTTCTCAAGCCTTCAAGCTCAAGATCAGAGTTTAAAGGTCAGACAGCAAAGCAAGGTCAAAGATAATTCATTCCTATTATATTAAGAAGCTGACAGTAGACCCAGATTAACTCCAATCAAAGATTAATATGCAAGGAGAAAAAAATGAGACAACTTAGTGCAAAAATATAGAATAATAAACAAACAAACAAATGAATAAATTGTAAGGATAGGGGATTATGCGGAATGAAGGTTAAAAACCTATTTTGGAATAAGATTTCCCCAAAACATACAAAAACAAATGTAATCACTCCTTAGTGACATCAAGAAATCATAAAAGAACATGGATTTAATAAAATGAGATTTCAAGATGCTAAAAGAAGATGAGAAAATTTTAAAAAGCTGTCAAAAAAGAAATGAAGAAACGAACCAATACCTTTTCTTAACCAAACAACATATTAGAAACAGCAAGTAGTAAATTGACAACATGCAAAACCCAATCAATTATGTGCAGAATAGGGCTAAGGAAATCATAGTCAATGCAAATAATATCATGAAGAGATGGATTATTAGAAGCAAATGAAAGATATGGACGACATAGAACATAAAGATGATTATTACATCTCTAAAGAAGTGACTAAAGCAAATAAAACAGAAAAAAATATATATATATATAATAGAAAGGGGGAAAGTATTTCCTACAATAAGAGAAGAGCAGAATCTATGGGTTAAGAGCATTCTAGGAAATTTACTGGAACATAATAAAGAAACACTTATTCAAATGAAATTCCTGAAATTTAAGGAAAAGAGTTGAAATAAAGGCAACTTTTACTGCCAAGTTCATGAATCATCTCACTTAAATAATGACTAAAAGAAAAAAAAAAATCCTATGTGGTAAGTAGTATTCTTTCCCTGTTTTACATAAGAGCAACTTGGGCAAACTCATTCAGTGAGTGAGCTATAGATTTAAATTTAGAATTGAGAAGCATGCCACTGCAGAAGCTGAGCTTGTCATCATTATTCTCCATTCCGTATGATATTAAAAACAAACTTCTCATTTACTTTTCATCTGGTTGGTCTCCGAAGTCTCTTCAAATGAGACACATACTTTCTCTGGAGGAGACATTGCCTATTGCCTTCACAAATATCAATCTCCCTTAAAACTCCAATTTTCTTTAGGATCCACCTACTCCCAAGTCACCCATGTGACTCAGGAGAAGCTGACACCTTATTCAACTCCAGGGGTGAACATGTGTCAGTTGAGATGAAGCATTCCATTTTGTGGAGCTTGCTTCAGGAACTTTGGCTTACTCTAAACAATGCATATATTATTTTCTGATGATTGGTATTGAATGAGCACGTAACTTATGTTGGAAGTCAGTCAAACTGAGTGGAAAGATTTTACATTCTATGGTTCTGAAACAGACTTTTTCTTGCTTATACAGATAGAGCTAGAGCCTAGAACTGTCTTGCTTCCAGACTTTGGGTTATGTGAGATAAAAAAATGTCCTTGTCCTTTTAGCCATTTGAGTCAAGTTTTCTGATATTTGATCGGCACAGCCATTTTCACTGATAGCGCGCGCACACACACACACACACACACACACACACGCACAAACATACACACATGACTTTCACGTTATTGAATATAAAGAACATCTATCTGGGCCTTTGCCTTAGTCATTAACGGACCTTCGTATTCAGAAAAATAGCATTGGTTTCCAGATTCAAATGTGGCAGACACGAAACCCAATTTTTGTTAACGACTATAGAAAAGTAAGTAAAGGCATTTTCATAGATAGATGAATTTCTTTAAACTAGGAAGACTCGGAGAGATGCTATTGCAGCAGAAGTCAAGAGCCGGGACCATATTGCCATTTCTGTAGCCCCACTATACTCGGACGACTCGTCATCTCAAATTCCTGCTCTGCTTTTAGCTCCTGTCACGATGGCAACAGTAACTGACGCTGAAACATCAGCAGCCAACCCGGGCTTCCTGGAGCTCTCTGCACCCCAGTCCAGAGATGGCTTCACTGCTTCTTTCTTGCTTAGTGGTTACTGAAGTAATTTCAGCAACATCCCAGACTGTGCAACAGGTAGGGGGAGAAAAGAACTATTTTGAGTGTCAACCTCTAGTTTTACAGAAAGTATAAAATTAACGCATAAAAGAGGTTGGACAGAGCCACTGGGGTTAGCATTTGATACGCATGTCACCTCAACAGCAGAACAACAACCTTTAATTCTCTTTTTCCTCTTGAATGCCGATGTGCCCAGACGAAAGTTTAAAAAGCGACAATGAGAGATAAGGCATTATTAGTTCAGGGAATTTCAATCTTATTGAACCTCTTAGACCTTAGTTTGGACTGATGAAAACAGTATGTCTCTTTTAGAAATCTTTTGGTTAAAAGTAATCTATCTCCTCTTGTGTAAGCCACTGGGGACAGAAATGTTTATGTTTGCTCTTGGCACATTTGAGCAGAAGAGGCAGGTTGGGAGGAGATCATGTGGAGGCTATGGAGGAGATTTTGGTCTGAGAGCAATTATAAATAATCGATAACTCATATGACAAGGGGGGAAAGTTTGGGGGTAAGTATGATGCTTGGGAATTCACCCTATAGCAACCAGTCAGGTATTAGAAGTGGAGGCCCGGGACTTTAAGTAAGGATCTCTGCTTATCCCCAAATATACAAAGCATTTTAACAACAATTGATTACAAACAAACAAACAAACAAACAAATAAACAACAACAAAATAGAATTTAAGCGAAAAAGAATATGCCTCAATTCTTTTCTATGCCAGTAATATTATAATTTACCTATATGTTAATGTAAAGACAGTTTTGTAAACGCGAGGATTCGGTTCTGTTTTACACATATCCTTTCCACGAAGCCTTATTTATTGGTGCAACGCAGCGCTAGCCCAGAGATACCTCAAAATAAAGAAGAGACAAAAGGGGGCGTGGATTATAAAAATAAACAGCAAGTTTCAATTCCCTATAAACAAAGAACTGAATCTGAAAAACCTTTAGGAAGTATGTGTATAATACAAAATGTAGATGTCAAAGGTCATGAATGAAATACTATGGGAATAAAAATAACATACTGAACTGAGACAAGCATCACTAAACAGACTAACAAAGGTCTGGAAAGGTCATTGAAAGAGGAAATGTAAGGGTACAAATTCGTTTATCCTTCACATAAGGAATAAAAAATATATTGATTCGGGTATAAAGCTAATAAATCAATAGATATAGATTCAGTTGTTTTATTTAAAATGATAAAATAAAGAATAAAACAAATAATGACAGCATATTCCGTGTACGGACTGATCCTCCAGTTCGGTCCCAGTTTAAGAGGGTTCACAGCACTCAGGCCGGCCACAAAGACACTGTAGCATTTATGCAATTCAAGAAAAAAGGTGAATGTTCATGATTACATGCTGCAGAGATATTGATATTTTTTTTGGTTTATAACCTAGCAGAAGTTTACTAAAAGAATATCTAATTCATATTTTGGCAAAAAATATTAAAAGCTTACCCCCCCAAAATCGCCATGGATCATGATTATGTATATATAGGTTTGTACATGCATAGAATGCATCTAGAATATTTTTTTTAACAAAATGCTGTTTGTTATCTCTGAGTATTAGCTTTCCTGCCCTTTTAAAAAATATCCTTTCCAGTATCATGTGAATGTATGGGAACTTTGTGAATTACAAAGGAATGCCACTGCTAGAAAATTAAATAAGACTAGTGTTATAAAAAATTATGTCAAATGTAACCTACCTGAAGTAAAGATATTATTATATTTATAATAGTTGCCAGGATAGGTAAAAAACAAATTTTTCATTGGAGAGAGGGTATAGGTCACATGATAGAACAAAATAGAGCTTCTCCAACTTCGGCATGCATCAGAATCACCGGGAGAGCTTCTTAAAATACAGGTTACTATACTCCACCTCCAGAGTTTCTGATTCCTTAGGTATGGCGAGTGGCCCAATAATTTGTGTTTCAAGTATCTCACAGGTGATGCTGATGTTACTGGTCCGAGGACACACTTTGAGGAGCAAACAAATGCATCTCTAGATAAGAATTTTATTTTGGGTCCATAATTTTAAAATAAATAAATAAATAAATGATAACAGTCGATAGGATTGCTCTCTTGGCCAAACTGGTACTTGAAAAAAACTGAATTGTTTGCACCTATGGCTCTTTCTTTTATTACATATTATTGGTAAGTAAAGAATTGAAGCTAGGTGAGTTAGTTTCAATTAAATAACTATATTCTTAGAATTGTACATCGTATATAAACACACTCGTAGAGTTGGAAATTAGGACACACGTTCGCATTTCCTTCCTACCCATGGAAAAGCTACGTTTTCAGAGGTAAGTCATTGGCTATGATTTTAAATAACCATCTCTCTATTGTAATGGTTGTTGTTCTCCTTTCTTTTGACTAAGATTTTTCTCCAGGCATTAACATCTCTGGCCTTGTCCATAATCACTTCATAAGTAGCCTAATTTTGAACTTCAGATCCTCTTATAAAATGGAAAGACATCATTCTCACAGTAGTAGCCAGAAAAATAAATGAACAGATTTTGTTTTTCTTTGCAGAAACTAAAATATTGTTAAATCCTACTCTCTAATTAGAAGAAAAAGGAGCAAATGAAAGATTTGGGGGGTTTATATTTTTTTCCCTAGTGTATCATCATTAAAGCCTGAGATAACATTTAAGTTTTATCACATAATATTTTCCACAAGGTCAAGAGCTAGTACCCATTAAAGCATTTTGCCAAAGGAAAAAGTTGTTAGAAGGTACATAAAATGCTAGGTGATCTGCCTTTGGTGGAACTTGACTTTCTGAAGCATCCGAAGTACAACTGTCTTTTATTAAATTGAAATGAAGAGGTCTGGGAAGGAGCCTTGTGGGGACAGAACTCTCAGCCTCTGACTCAAAGCCATAGAACGTTCCTCGTTATCACTGAACAGCCGCCTTTCTAGCCAGCTAACGAGAGCAGCGTTCACGGGCTTTGCAAGGGACCTGATACAGTTAGACTTGAAGTCTGACATGTTGGTCAAACCTGAGGTCTTCTAAGGAACAGTACATTTAAAACTAGGCTATTGAGGGGGTATTGGGGATTTACAGAATTTCAGAGTTAGAAAAAAATCTCATTCACTCTCTATTTTCAAAGCCAGACAATAAGTTTCTATGCAATGAGAAGAGAGAAGAAAATTTAAATTGTTCTTCTTCCTGAAACCTTATAGAATCTGACTGCAAAGAAAAAAAAAAAAGAATGTTTACTGCATTATCGTTTTTTTTTTTAAAGAGATTTTTCTGGCCCATTATGACTAGGGCACAATCTCCAAAGTGCTTATTCAAGGTTAGAATTTCAAAATCTTCATTAATATTTTGCTATTGCACCAGGACCATTCATGCTATGCTGCCTTTGCTAATTAAATTAATAGCTACAAATGCTTACCAAAGAGATTAATTTATGCACTGCCTTCCCTAGAACAGCTGGTTGCTAGGCAGCCCTGGGTAAAGGCTTGGCACCAAGCTCCTTCTCTGTCAAGGCAGAGACTGCCATGCATCCTTGACTGGGAGAATGAATGCTACACTGCTTTCACTAAGAGCCTTCACCTTGGTCTTTACATCTCAATTGTTCCAATTTAATTATTTTAATCACTTGATGCATTCTAGTGTTTCAAGTCTATTTAATCTGAAGTATATTATGTCTCACGCTTTGCAAACTTGCTTCAACAACTCATCTCATTCTATTCTCTTTACAAGCATCGATTCTATATTGCACATGGTTTTCCCACCATAAACAGCCGTACTTTATGACTACTGAAGCTTTTGCCAGGATTAGTAACAATCTAGATTTTTTTGCATATTATCTCAACTCATCTATTGTTGCCAAATATTTGTTTGATATAATGCCTGGTTTCTCACATCAGCCCGCTCTTTATTTTTTGAGATGGCATCCTTCATTTTAAAATTTTTCCTCCCTACTGTATCTATCAATGGCACGGCCACTGGGTGTCCATACTAAAGATAGATGTGGAGGTTCTCTCCTGCTCTCGGATGTGCTTTCTGCTGCTAAATTTGCTGCCAGCAAGTTTGTCATTTGTGAAACTTGGCTTTAACCCAAACTTGAATTGATATTCTTTCTTCCTTGCAAACCAGTGGCTCTTCTAAATTTTAAACCAAAAGCAAATAAACAATGAGTGTGCGACTAACCGCAGTTATAAAAACTTTTATTAAAAGACCACTATTTAAAAAAAATACTTTAATCATAATACTAGCCTAGCACCAGAACAATTAAGGAAACCCTGTTCAAATAAGCTTTCCTGGAGAAACAGCATACTTAGTCAAAATCACTTATTTCATTAGGATGCACTAGCCAAAACCTTAAGGTTAAATGTCTAGTCTATGCCTACCTGTTTTTAATGTAACCTCTGCCTTGGTTTGAGATGATATCATGCCTTGTCCTTCTACACTTAGTATATGTGCGGGTTTCTCAGTAAGTCTGTGTGTGTGTGTGTGTGTGTGTGTGTGTGTGTGTGTGTGTGTACGCGCACGCACACGCGCACGCATGCACATATATGTGGTCCATGCACTTTCAGATTATAGGGAAGGAAAAGTAGCAGCAGGAGAATATCTGAAGGGCTGCACAGAAAAGCCGTAAAAATCACTAGGGTTTAGTGATATTGCCCATTGTATTTACTGTATGGCTATGTTTGTTTAGCTAAGGAAATTCATAATACAACATAAAAAGGACAGAATTTTATTTATGCTCACATAACACACCAGAGGTGGGCATCTTCCTGGCAGCATAGCTTGGCTCCAGTGATCATTCAGTGGGCTGGATCCATGCTTTTTAGTTGCTCTATCAGGCTCTAAAAATGGTCCTCATTTACATGTTAAAGTTGGCTTACCATATGCCATATTCCATCTCATTGGACAGAAGAAAGAGAATGTGGAGATTTTAAGTAAATAAAAGAGAAATTGCACATATCCTTGCTCATATCAAAATTTAGATACAGGGCCTAATTTCAAGCAAGGCAATGAAGAAATATAGTCTCTAGCTGGCAACTGCATGCTTGACTAAAACTTTAATAACATGAAAGAAGGAAAAAAATGGACTCGGTTGAAGGTGTCATTCGGGGCCATCTCAGAAAAAGAAAAGAGAATTCTGGGAAATATAACCAACCTGTCAAAACAAGAGCCCAACTCAGGGAATGACTAGAAGTTGACGATATCTTCATCAAGGAGTTTGCAGGATGGGGATTAAAGTTTTGGATAACATGCTAGCGTGTTTTTTATAACAAATTTCATAACGTCAAATATTCCTTAGATAAACCAATGCATTTTACTTCCACTCTACTTTTTTCATGAGTCTATCTGTTTATAATGTTTTAGAAAGAAAAGTCACAATGAAGACAAAGACATGAAGGTGAGAGCGAGGAGGAAGCGGGAGAGACAGCTGTGGACAGCTGTGGGTCTCTCATCGCTGGCCAGGTCCACCTGCATGGACATCCATGGAAAAGTAACACTCCTTTCAAAAAATTCCAAATAGGCAAATTGACATCGCGTAAGGGATATCTCTTAACTTTTGTATTCAAGTATTTAATCCTTAAGAAGTTTTTATTTTTTATTTATTTATTTTCTAATTTAAGAAAATGGGGAAGGAATGATGCTGAGGGATACGCAAAAGTTTTCTAGAATTACTTATGGCATCTAGAGGACTCTTATTAGTAAATAAATGACGGTCACTTCAACTGTCTTGTATTTTCACAAATTATGTAAAAGCAATTATGCTTAGATACTATACACGTATCTTCTTATTAGTAAGAAAAGGTAGAAGAGAAAGTAAGAGCTCTAAATGGCCATTCTCAGCTTATCATCAAGAGCGGGAATGCAGTCTTTAGTAATGCAATGGCTGTGTGTCAAGCCAGACAGGTGACATGGGATGGTCTCATGAACTATATAAATGTCTCACCAAAGTACTGTTTACTTGAAAATAAAATAAAATGCTTTAAAAAATAAAAGAACTAACATTAACCCTTATTCTACTTTTGGAGCTAGTACTAGCTTCAACTCTTTCCTGTCAATTACAGTGAAATGATTCCTAAATCAATTCTTTACTCCTGTTGCCATTGAAGGTACTGTTCACCTTGACCCTGAGCTAGTAAAACAGTTTTCCTGGTTTTAATCATTCTCTAATTTAGTCCGTCTCCACAGTATCTCAAAGATCATTTTTTTCAAATAAATAAAATACGATTTAAAAAAATAATAGTAATTAACATTTTTGTTTAAAAGGGCAGCTTGAACACAATTATTAATCTCTATTCCTTAGTCAAAACTTTCTAAAATTACAGGAAGTTAAAAAAATGTATAAGCACGGAATAAAGAGAACTTGGAGAGATGATAATGACTGAGTTCAAAACAAATGTTGGTATGTGATAACAAATCACAATAAAGGTTGGTTAACAACAAACAAGGCAATTTACTCAGTTGGAGAAAACAGAATAATATCAAAAATGCAATATAGAGGACAGTATATGCTACTGTGAGGTCCCACCTTGTATCTATCATAATTAATAATAGTTTACAAAACCCACACCAGACCACATCATGATACTATATATGAATACTATGTATAAGGAGAAAATCCTTAGCGCCTCCAGAGAGGAGAAATATAGTTTATATACAATGATATATAACAATATCACAGGCAAAAGATACATTAATCTTCCTGAAAGAGAAAAGAAATAGATTGATACAAAGACTAGAGAATCTAAATGGCTCAGACTTCTCACTATCAACATTGAAACTTAGAAAACATGACGAAATGTATTAAGAATTCTGACTGAAAATGACTTCCTGTCTCTAATACTATACCAGGGCAAACCACAATACAAACTATAAAGCACTTGCTCATGTACACTTCTCAGAGGACCCTGGAGAACAGACCAAACAAAAACAAATAAAAGTACCAAGAAAAAGGAAGAGACGCGATACTGGATAGAGGAAGACACTGAGGGCATCTAGCTCGTTCCAGGCAGTCTTGCTTTACACTTGTACTGATGCAATTTTAATAATACATTGTTCACTCTCAAAGAGGTCCTAGTTTGTATGATAAAGTACAAAGCCACAAATGCATTACAAAGCAGAGCTCAGTCAGTCCAGACAGCAGCAGAAAGTTGGAGTCCTACAGAACACTGTCTCCAGGGAGAAAAAGGAGGAACTGATGTGTCACTCTTATGAGAGAAGTTTTATTGTTTTTTAGTTCAATTAGAATGTTGGAAGCTGCATAAACGTTAGGCGTAGAGTCTACATAAGATAAATACTTTCAAAAAAAAAAGACATCATCAGCGTCCGGTGGTTCAGCTATACATGCTATGTGCAGTCACACAATATAAACGCTGTCTATTAATTTTTAGAAAGCATAACTTACAGTGCGAGTATCGCAGGAAGGGAGGTATGTGAAAGAGAGCTTAATCTTCATAATCGTTTTGATGAAGGTATGAAAATATATATTGAAAAATAAAAATCTGCGGCATACACTATTTGAAATTGCTGAGTTAAATATTCGAAGAAAAACAAAAGGGCCGAAGTGACAGACTTCAAGAAGCAGGGCTCTCATGGGAAGAGCAGGGCAGTGGGACATTATGGGTCACCGCTGTCATTTTAAACTGAACAGAAGACACTTTCATAAAAATGAATATTAAATTAAGAAACTTATTTTTTTTTATTGCCCAAATACTGTTCAATCTTTGTACCGTGTAATACAAAGTCCTTAGAAATTTCTCTTCAGCCTAATTCTCTGGTCTTAATCCAATCGCTCCTACCCTTCTGCCTCTCTACCTGACACACACAAACACGCTTTTTAAAAATATTTCCACGAAGTTTACTTTTCCCTCTGTATCTTACGTACTTTGAAGGCCCAGCCTTCAATTAAGCTATCTCATTTGCTCAGAATGCTTTACCACATTATTTATTAAACACAACTTAAGAATAAATTCAAAGGCAATTTGTTCCATAC
>NW_011888854.1:4207191-4209778 GCF_000151845.1 Pteropus vampyrus
TCAAAGGAGCTGCTGTAAATAGGCCTTTATCGACGTGGTGGTGAGGAGGCGTTCTGTGATCAGGTTTCAGTCTTAAGTGCCTTTACACCTCTGGACTATGAACTTCACAAGATCTTCTCTTCCCTTACGTAGGAGAGGATGTCCAGAGCTGGCTGGATTTGGATATTTCCCTTCCCCACGGATAGTTAAACTCTGATAATACCCCGGCGGCATAGGTTCTGTCTGGATAACTAGCTTCTCCTGAGAGCAGGCTTTAAGAAAATCCAAGTGCCTTGGATTATTTCAAATGTCTTCCTTCCCCCACTGCCAACAGCATAAGGGGCTTTTTCTCCAATATCTGTGGTGAGAATCTGATTAGGCTCCTGGAGGTAAATCTCACTAATTGTGGGGCCTCCAAAATAGGGGCCTCCTGGAGTCTTTAACTTCTCAGAGTTGTTCATGTTGACTGTGTGAACGTTTTTAACTCATGTTATCTTCAAGATCTCAGAGTCTATAGAATGATATGAGCTAAAACATCAAGATTGAACACACCACAATTCCAAATTCCACTTCAATAAACACATCTGCAATATGACTGTAAATCAAGAATGTTCTAGATGAAATATCCGAAAACTGATTGAGAAGTGAGAAATAAGCTAATGAGGCAGAAATTCTAATCCTCATAGAAAATTTTTAATTAAAAAGTTCTTGATCTGCGCTCGCTGGATAGGCTTCGGGAGGTGCTATAATCTCTCTTAAATCTTAAGCAAAATACTGTGTATATTAACATTTTCCTAAGGAGAAGTATCCTCGATGTTCACCAGATATACAAATGGGCCTGAAATGCCAACAAACAATAAGCAAACAAAATTCCCATTGCTATCAAAAATAATAATAATGAAGAAGAAGAAGAAGAAGAAGAAGAAGAAGAAGAAGAAGAAGAAGAAGAAGAAGAAGAAGAAGAAGAAGAAGAAGAAGAAGAAGAAGAAAAAAAGAAAAAGCTCTAGCAAGACAGATTTTAAGATAAAGATTCTTCCCCCTTACAACTATACATTTGATTAACCATCCTGCACACAAATCCGCTGAATTGTGTGAGGCAGGAAGAAAAATGGTACCATGTTTTCAAATATTTAGGGCTTTGACTACCCTGAATCTCGGAAGTATATCTCCTAAACGCAGCAGGCTCGTTGTGTGTTAAGTTTATGGCTTGATCTCAAATTCTGTTTTCTGTTGTCACTGATATGATTATTACTATTCTGCTAGAGCACACAAACTTGAGTTCTTATTCATAGCAATTTTAAGATCTAAGTTTATTATTCTATTTCTCATACAAATATGCAAAAATAAAATATAATTGCTACTGATTCCAAGTCTATTCCTATGCAAAAATTTGTGTTTATTGAATGTTATAATGCAAATTTAAGTTATGCAGCTCTGCATTGTGCTTCTTTAGTAACTGAGTGCTTTTTTTTTGTTTTTAGCTATAAATGTCTACATAAATTAGAATAATTTCTCTATATTTTATCCATAAACGCCTCCATAAAGTGTGAGTAATGTTTTTAATGTGATATTATAATGTTAGTACAAAAAAGAATCCAACCAAATCCTCATAAACGTAAAGAACATAACTGCCAGAGCTTTAGTGGCAGCTTGTCCTGTTCATATTGTCTGAATAACACTTCCGATTCCCCACTAAGGCCTTTCCAAGTTATCTGAACTTACTCCTGTCTGTTCAAAGCACTTATTCTTTTACTGAGCTTTGTTTTCTAATCCTTTCATTGCATCTTTTGTGTCTTTTCCTCATTCTCTCCTTAACTTCTCAGGATCCTTTTGAACTCTATAGAGAACTCTAAAGTTGTTTATGGGCTTCGCTGGAATTACAAAGCAGTTCAAAGCACAGAGACACAACACAGAGAGAAACTGTCCAAAGAGCATATCTGCCACAGAATTGTTGAGCCTCCAATAGTGACTGTATTGAATGGAAAATTAAATACGCAAATCAGATATCAAAGAATTAATTAATACCACATTGTTTCTTGCATATTTGAGAAGTTCGATTCATTTTATTTATAACAGTTCAGAGTTCACGTTTATTGACCTGGTGAAGTTTCTGCCAACGTTTAGAAAACCCAGCTTATCTCTGTAAATGTCCAGTCCAATACAAATGAAGCTAATAAATTAAGTTGTAAATTAGAATCGGGATTCAAAGTGGCCATGTTGTCATTTGCATATTGGTAGTTTCAAACACGCAAATGGTGATTTTCAGGAGCTAACAGAATAAATTTCAATTTCTGATTGCCATTCAGACTGACCAAATAGATATTTGATTTTGAGTTCAGCTATCGTATGAGTACTATTCATTTCAATGTATGACCTAAACTGAACTTTTCTGTCTCCACGAGTCCATTTTTCTTTTGCAGTCTCCACTTCTGATGGTGGTAGTCCCATTTAGTGATTTAGATGAGAAAATACAAATCACATTCTGCTTCCTTTTCTCCTTATGACCTCATTTCAAACCAAATACACTTATTTCTTTAATATGTCACATTACCAAATACATTTATTTCTTCAATATGTCACAAATCCATGCTCTTTTGGTCACCTCGCT
>NW_011888854.1:4209828-4211990 GCF_000151845.1 Pteropus vampyrus
GTCTCACTCTCCCATACACACTACCTCTGCTTCCGTCTCCTCTGGCTCTACTGCCTCCCTCATACTGGGCCCACGCAGATGATCCAGAACAATCTCCCCATCTCAAGATTCTTAATTTGATCATATATGCAAAGTCTCTTTGTCATGTTGTCCCAAGGTCCTTAAATCATCAGTTCTGTTTCTGTTTCTTTTTTCTTTTCTTTTCTTTTTTTTTTTCAGTCTCTGTTCTCTTTGCTTTTCAGTGTGGGAGGTTTCTGTCGATATATCCTCTAGCTCCGGTATTCTCTCCTCAGCCATGTCCATTCTAGTAATAAGCCCATCAAAAGCATTCTTCATTTCCATTACTGTATTTTTAACCTCTAGCATATGTTTTGTGCTTTCTTAGATTTCCATCTCTTTGCTTACATTGGTCATCTTTTTTTTTTTTTTTAACTTTATCCATTAGCACCTTGAGCATATTAATCATAGCGATCTAAAATTCCCAGTCTCATAATTCCAACACCCTTGCCATGTCTGGTTCTGATCCATGCTCTGTCTCTTCGAATTGTGTTTTCGGCATGCCTTGTAAGTATGTCGTGATTGCAAGATTAGCTGGACATGATGTAATGACTCAAAGGAGCTGCTGTAAATAGGCCTTTATCGACGTGGTGGTGAGGAGGCGTTCTGTGATCAGGTTTCAGTCTTAAGTGCCTTTACACCTCTGGACTATGAACTTCACAAGATCTTCTCTTCCCTTACGTAGGAGAGGATGTCCAGAGCTGGCTGGATTTGGATATTTCCCTTCCCCACGGATAGTTAAACTCTGATAATACCCCGGCGGCATAGGTTCTGTCTGGATAACTAGCTTCTCCTGAGAGCAGGCTTTAAGAAAATCCAAGTGCCTTGGATTATTTCAAATATCTTCCTTCCCCCCCGCCAACAGCATAAGGGGCTTTTTCTCCAATATCTGTGGTGAGAATCTGATTAGGCTCCTGGAGGTAAATCTCACTAATTGTGGGGCCTCCAAAATAGGGGCCTCCTGGAGTCTTTAACTTCTCAGAGTTGTTCATGTTGACTGTGTGAACGTTTTTAACTCATGTTATCTTCAAGATCTCAGAGTCTATAGAATGATATGAGCTAAAACATCAAGATTGAACACACCACAATTCCAAATTCCACTTCAATAAACACATCTGCAATATGACTGTAAATCAAGAATGTTCTAGATGAAATATCCGAAAACTGATTGAGAAGTGAGAAATAAGCTAATGAGGCAGAAATTCTAATCCTCATAGAAAATTTTTAATTAAAAAGTTCTTGATCTGCGCTCGCTGGATAGGCTTCGGGAGGTGCTATAATCTCTCTTAAATCTTAAGCAAAATACTGTGTATATTAACATTTTCCTAAGGAGAAGTATCCTCGATGTTCACCAGATATACAAATGGGCCTGAAATGCCAACAAACAATAAGCAAACAAAATTCCCATTGCTATCAAAAATAATAATAATGAAGAAGAAGAAGAAGAAGAAGAAGAAGAAGAAGAAGAAGAAGAAGAAGAAGAAGAAGAAGAAGAAGAAGAAGAAGAAGAAGAAGAAGAAAAAAAGAAAAAGCTCTAGCAAGACAGATTTTAAGATAAAGATTCTTCCCCCTTACAACTATACATTTGATTAACCATCCTGCACACAAATCCGCTGAATTGTGTGAGGCAGGAAGAAAAATGGTACCATGTTTTCAAATATTTAGGGCTTTGACTACCCTGAATCTCGGAAGTATATCTCCTAAACGCAGCAGGCTCGTTGTGTGTTAAGTTTATGGCTTGATCTCAAATTCTGTTTTCTGTTGTCACTGATATGATTATTACTATTCTGCTAGAGCACACAAACTTGAGTTCTTATTCATAGCAATTTTAAGATCTAAGTTTATTATTCTATTTCTCATACAAATATGCAAAAATAAAATATAATTGCTACTGATTCCAAGTCTATTCCTATGCAAAAATTTGTGTTTATTGAATGTTATAATGCAAATTTAAGTTATGCAGCTCTGCATTGTGCTTCTTTAGTAACTGAGTGCTTTTTTTTTGTTTTTAGCTATAAATGTCTACATAAATTAGAATAATTTCTCTATATTTTATCCATAAACGCCTCCATAAAGTGTGAGTAATGTTTTTAATGTGATATTAT
>NW_011888854.1:4213645-4218520 GCF_000151845.1 Pteropus vampyrus
CCATTTTTCTTTTGCAGTCTCCACTTCTGATGGTGGTAGTCCCATTTAGTGATTTAGATGAGAAAATACAAATCACATTCTGCTTCCTTTTCTCCTTATGACCTCATTTCAAACCAAATACACTTATTTCTTTAATATGTCACATTACCAAATACATTTATTTCTTCAATATGTCACAAATCCATGCTCTTTTGGTCACCTCGCTAGCATTACCTTAATCCACAATCTCCTATCTCACAAGGATTATTTTATTAGCTTTTTTCCTTATTTCCAGGTTTATAATTTCCTACTATATATTATACTTTACGGTCAAACAGATTAAGATACATAACTAATGATATCGCTCCAATAAAAACACTTGATCTAGACACCTATCCGTTTTTGCAGTCGCTAAAAATAAATAACAAAAATAAATAATTAACCACCTGTAGCTCATCCACGTGCCACGCACTGTTTGGACTCCAGGAATTAAAAGTAAAAAAAGAGCCGGCCCTGCCCTCAAAGTGTCCACATTTTAGTAGCTTTTCACTGTGAATGGCCCAGATCAAGTTTTTGTTTTTGTTTTTGTTTTTGTTCTTCTTTTTTTTTTTATCATAGTTCGAAAGAGTCTCCATGACCCGCTTCTTTCCCCACTTGGAGGATAATCCTTAGACTCATTATAGTGCCGGTTTATTTGTACTTCCAGGAACTCACGTTGTCATTTTGCTCTTTTGTTTCTGAGTGAATCCTTCCCTCCATCCCAAATGCCCTCACCTTATTCTTGACTAAGGGCTGTCCTTTCTTTACAATGCTTACCTACTCTAGAAAGCCTTTTCTAATCCCATCTTTCCCCAACATAGGCTTCCTCTTATACAGACTCTTTTCTGAGACTTTTGTTATTGTATTTGGCAAAATATTGTTATTTGTTCTTTCTTAAATCTCCTTTCCCTAAGAGATAGTGAGCAATTAGTGCTATTCGGAGAAATCTTGTTTTATATTCGAATCCCAAGTACCCAGAATTCTGCACACAGGTTAAAAGTATAGACAAACCTACCATTAAACTGCAATACTGATCTAACTTATTCCATTCCACTTAATCACGTTCAGTTTAGTAAATACTTATGGAGAGCTTCTGATATGTTCAGAAGTGTATTAATTGCTCATTGTATCAGAGGCAGATGACATTGCAAATGTCCCTTTCTTTCTAATACCTTCTGTTATGGCCATGGAGAAATTTGAGTCTTAATAAAGTAGGATTTCATAGAATTTTAAACTTCTGGAGGAATTCTACTTTATGTGAATGTTTTCATTAGGAATAACAATCTTGATATCTGATATCTTTCAAATAGATCTCATATGTTATTTTTTAATTCTGGTATCATGGCAAGAAATTATAGGATCAGTATCAATATATCGATACTGCATATATCAAAATTGAAGGAGGCGGTCACAGAATTCTTGGAGCATTTGATGAATTCAAAACCTAATCACTCATAACAACCTCAGCAGCAATATTGCTTTTCTGAACTCGTACGTAAACCGAGGGGGGTTACTTACCTGGACTTTTCGTCTTCCAGTTCTCCCGAGGCTGCACAGGATGTGCCAAGATTGCACAAAATCTAGGCATCCTCTCAACTCTTCCTAAGCAGAGCCACTTTTTTTTTTTTTTAATTCTAACATTTCTGGCCTGCCCCAGGCTTGTTCTGTCTCTTCTGCTTCCAGTAGCCGGGAGCCACACAGGTAGACGAGGATGCCAGTCCTCATTTCTTCTCCGCCAGTAGCGTGCATGCGGTGTTTCGGCCTCTCTGAAATCCTCTGAGTGGAGACTTCGTTTTCACCAGTGTTCATGCTCCTGTTTGTATCCTCCGCCATCCTCCAAAGGCACAGAGAGCCCTCCGTTATCCAAGCTCACGGCACTCTGTGTTTCCTCCCAGTATTATGGGACTGGTAACATTTCTTTCTTTCGAGGATTGCATGAGTTTTCCTCCAGGGCCCTGTTGCCTGTGCCTGAGAAAGGTTGACTGCTATTTAGAGAGAATATTATTGCTAACCAGAGAGTTAGAGATCTCTATGCTTTTAATCTTCAAATTCATGCTAGGTTTTGTGGCAGCCGAATTAGGTTTTCGCCCCAATGGCAGAGTTCCTCCTGGGAACAGCGGAGTATCTAACGGATTTTATATGTCAATGGAAAGTTCATCGGAAAATCCTCAGACATGTTTCTCCAAGAACTGAATCTGGACAGAGTAAATCAGTGTCAAATATCCACTTTTTCATAGACTTCATTCAAAACTGGAGCAGGAATGCGTAATATGGAAAGAGACAGAGACTAGAGGGCCAGGGATGCTTAGAGCATTTTCACTTAAGCACTTGCTAGTAGGAGTTCATGGCTCTGGGCACCCTAAGACCCCTCGGCTGAATTTCAGAACCAATCTTTATCCAGCTTACTAAAAATGGGGTTGCAAGACAACTGAAATTAAAAGGTACTTGTATAAAATCCAAGAACTTTCTATATATCCAAGGAATTAAAACAACCCAAGCATACAGATACTACAAAAAGTATTCTGTCTTTCACATAAGCACAAGCCTCCCTAAGAAACACCATTAAAGTAACTTCCATCGGCAGGCTGGGCCTGAAGAAATGGTGGTGGTGAGAAGGGGTGACTCCTGTCTTTTAAATAATCCAGATAGATGTTGAATTTACGATACAAAAATCACACTTAAATTGCCTGTTAAATATCACTTTGATAGATTAAAAATGTTGAGTAAAACACACTCCTGCTCCGGGGCCTAGGGTAACCATCACAAGACTGATCACAGGAAAAGCTGCCTTATCGGTCTAAGCTGCCATCTCAGTCTAAGTGTCTAGTCACTTAGACTGAGATGATATTTGATCCCAGTTTAGCCAGAATAAAGCCAGTTAACACCAGTTGTCCCGGCATGACCGGCCCTCTTTCTCTTTCAAAATCGTCACAGTTTGGACCATAATGCTATGGTTCCTCTAATTATGGTATATGTCCATATTTATTTACTATTTTCAAACACAGGGTCTCAACCAATACCTCTTAATTTGCATCCGCTTGTCAACGTTAAAACATGTATTGGCAAGTGAAGGGTGACAATGACATCAGAGGAAAGGAGTAAGGAGTATCAGGTCTTTCTAACATGTAGTAATTATAATATCCAGAACTCCCTGCACCTTTTCTAAATAAGCATGAACCCACCTAGTCATTAATTATTCAACAAACATTTTATTATATTTTGCACAGGCAGGTGATGTGGCGGGTCCTGAAGGCACAGAGATCGAGGCGCGGAACCTGTCCTGGAGCCACTTTTTTTGGTGAGGAGACTGAGGAGGAAGCAGTTACCTAGAGGGTCATCGCCACAGCTGAAGCCTACACGGTCGCTCGTAACTGAAATACAGAGAGGACGCACCGATTCCGGCGTGAAGAGGAGGTAAGAGCTAGAGCGAAGGTCTCCCAAGGGAGCCGGACCCGAGAGGAAAGATAAGAATTAGCTCGATGAAGAAGGAGCCAAGTCAGGGAAGCCATTTTAGACAAAAGCATCAGCCAATAAAAAGGCAAACGACGTGTACGAGCTAGGAGAACAGCATAGCTCAAGGGACGGGGAACAGAGCAGGAGAGGTAAACAGAGTGCCCATCGCGAACCCCGGATTAACGAGCATCCTTCGATTGTAAACAACCGCAACTGACTCCTGCTTATGCAACAGCAACAACAAAACTAATGAGACCCATCTGCCAGAATCAAGGTATAAGCAGAGCACCAAACCCTCAGAAAACGTTTAAGATAAGGTGAAACGATTCGACCAGAGGGGAGAGGCGACCAGAGCTAAAGAACAGTCCGCGAGGCTGGGTTCAATCGTTTCGACACTTTTCTAGTCATTGTTCTCAAATGGTTCATCCCCAGAAGGTAGAGAGCGGTTTATTGAGCGTGAGTGAGTCGCATCGCCAATCTAGTCCCCGGCCGCAGGAGGAGGAGGCTGCCTGCATTGTGGGAGGGACAGTCACGGAGTAAAATCAAGCTGCCACTCCTTACCAGACAAATGGGGATTAATGCTGGCTGATGAAAAGGAGGGCTTCTCTCCTTTGAAGGCACAACATCAAATTTGGTTTAATATCGTACAGAATTTGCATCTCGACCAGACAGCCTACATTGCAGAAGGGGCAAATCACAGAGGAAAATCAAAGTGCTGTCACCCAGCAAGAGATGACTGATGTCGGTCCCGTGAAAAGGGCAGAGTCCCTCCTTTGTGGGTGACACTACGAAGTTTGGGTTTCTATTCCATAGGATTTGGGACATGAAGGGGACACATGGCACCTCTGTGTTTAAGAAAAACCTCTGCGATGGCAGATGAGAAATAGTTTGTAAGCCATCAAGACTCAGGCAAGGACAAATGAAAATGTTAGAACTGAGAATTCTTTAAAATATAAGTAAGAAGTATATGAAAATGTATTCTCATAGATGAGATCCCATTTCCCTATACATAGAAGTTATCTTAAGCTAATTAATTTCTTAGGATACAATATATGAAGATATATGCACATAGGTAGATACAGATAATAGATAGGTTATATGTATATATATATATATACACACATATAACATTATACACACGTGCGCACACACTACATTTCAGTGTTATGAGACAGTAATCTGACATCATGAACAACTCTTCAAGTTTTATCTTTTGATTAATAAAAATGGAAGACAACACAATGAGCAATGTGGTAAAATGTTGCTAAGTGGTTTTAAAGAAAATCATTTGTATTTGTAGTGAGAGCTGCATTCAAAAGAAATATAAACTGAGAAGCAGAGATGTGAAATATAATCACAATATCAAATTTGAAAGTTATTGTGGTTATAATAGTGATTCAAATA
>NW_011888854.1:4219820-4220424 GCF_000151845.1 Pteropus vampyrus
CATTCAAAAGAAATATAAACTGAGAAGCAGAGATGTGAAATATAATCACAATATCAAATTTGAAAGTTATTGTGGTTATAATAGTGATTCAAATATACTATACTGCCTCTTTATTTAGAGTAAAAATAAAACTACAAACTGTCTATATTTAAAAAAAATAAAGGAAAATCACATTTGGATAGGTAGCCTTGTAAAAAGAAAAACTAATCTTTCATAGCCTCTCATAAGGTAAATAAGTTCACATTCTTACAACATATAAACTGATGGTTTTACAGTTGGGCAAAACATACTTCCTGGTTGTTCAATCTAACTGTATACTCATTTAAAACAAATTTTAATACCTAAATATGTCAAAATCATGATCACTATCCCTTATATTTCTCTTTTGTTCATGACATGGCTTTGAACACATATCCCAAGTCTTTTATCTCTTCATGTCATTTTGAGGTAAGAGTCGTTAGAGTTATGCGATGTCAATATAGCAAAAACAAAGATCTGTTAAATTTAATATTAATATGTGAAATCTATTTCAGCAGCCAAATGACTTATAACTGAATAATCTTCTCTACTACATGTTCTGAAGTTACTAGCTACTAGGTTTCTG
>NW_011888854.1:4221413-4223939 GCF_000151845.1 Pteropus vampyrus
TCTACATTTAAAAATGTGAGAGGGTGATTTTTGTGGCTGAAGATGCGATGAAAAGTAGAGAGAAAGACTATGCTATTAGAAACCACTGACGTAACTCGGAAAGAAGCTTGATTCTGAGTGTGCGTGCGTGTGCACGCGTGTTTATAAATGACATTGTATGAGCCGCTCGATGCAAACTCTCAAAGTTTTCCCTATGACGTACTTTGGTAAAAACCACACTGTCACAAACTGGCTTGTACGGAAGTTAGCATTCCAGGTTAATCCAAGATCACTGGATGGTGCTTCCGAGGCGAAGTAGGGCAAAAATAGAGGCTGCCTTTGCGCAGACAGTTATATCTGGGCTACTTATTACAACCACAACTACAATCCACAAACTATGATGCAGCACTCAGCGGCATTGTGCTGGAACTCGCCGTAACTGACCAGGAGACCACCCTTAGTATGACTGTTAAACTCTCAGATGGAAGTCTGGATTCAACAACGATCCTTGATACTTGACTTCGATGTCATAAGACACTTATAGACACAACTCTGAACTGGCATACTGCCGCTCTGGAGACAAGCAGAAAGCACTGGGTAAGACACGAGGTTCTGCAGAGTGTTCTGTGCGCTGACCTGAGTGTACCCAAAACGCTCCCATGAAGTCTCGGACTGGAAACTGGTCTTCAACTCTGCTTTGGGAGATTTAAAACACCTGAAGATTCTGAGTATTCTCAAAAAGCAGTTATCCTTTGGTTGATTCTAGGATCTCTGTTTTCTTCCTCTGCTAAAATAGCACTGTGTGTGATCAGCCCTTAAGATCGTGGAACCAGCCATGGAAACGATGTACTATATCAAAAAAGTAAAAGAGAAATGCACCAGAGATTAGAGGGACTAAGTTGTGGTGTAAACATGCCACCGAGTGAGAGAGGTGACAGGTCTCAGAGGGAGAAGCAATGACATTTGAGATTTTTATTTTCAGGGGTCACCATTAAGATTATCTATGTTCTCAAATTCGCAAATGCATCTGTCACTGTGGCTGACAGGACTTGAATGTGTTTCCAGTAATGAGGACAGTGCAGGGACGTGTATGTCAAGTTTCGTACCAGACATCAGCATCAAGGAGAAGAGACTCGCACATATATGTTAAGTCACGAGAGGCTTCCTACAGGTGAAGCGGGGAGGGATAGGAAGGATGACAGCCGGCTACACAAGCCTCTTTGACACCGATGCGAAACAAAGTCTTTCTGAAAAAAACCTAGATTTTTCCAAAGACAGAAGTGAGCCCTCGGATTCTTAGTATTCAAAGAGCTATTTTAAAGGTTCAAAAGTAGAAGACAGCATTGGCTATTCTCAGACAGCAAAACCGAGCAGAAAAGTCTTGACCTCACACACCATTTCATTCAGAGAGTTGCCGGGGTCGTCTTTCTGATGAGGTCCCATCAACTCAAGGCAGTTAGCTCCCCCACCTCTGATGCTAATAGCTTGGGGTCAAAGTCAAAGGTCACTAATTTACTTATCGTATGAATAACTTTGCCTCAAGTAATATCTGGGAGCTATACCTAGTCCTCAGCCCACAAAAGCCCTCAGAAGCATCTGAGAGATTCAGAAACAAAATACATTAAAGAGACAACCAATACTCTGACTTTGTTTTTCCAACACTGAGAAGAGGCTCTTATATCTCCCTCCAGGTGGATGTTGATCCTGATAGCCTAGTGTGGAAATAACTATGAGCAGAGGTGCTGTTCTGAGCTATACTAGCCTCACGAACAAGGGGCTGGGGAGGGCAGGCATGGACTCTCTCTCTCTCTAAGTGCGGTACACCTTGGGGACAATGTTGTATCTCTCTTTGGGGTCAGGGACATATGGGTGAGCCCAATTTCTTACCTGAAGGAGCTACAGAAGAAACCTAGGCTATGAATCCCTCCAGCTTACCCGGGCACTTTCGCATTCTAATGTTGCTGACACTGGACATCAAGTGTTATTTATTCTTTAAGTTCCAAGAAAAGCCTCATAGCCTTCGCAGGCACCGAAGAGCTCCCATGGGGTGCAGAAGGTGCCCCAGAGGGAGGGCAAGGGACTTACTCAGTATTTAAATAAGCAAAGCGAGCTCAGTAAGGAGGCCTCCAATGGGGTCGCTCGCTGATGACTTATGCCCCAATTTGTAAAATAAGGAGCAAAAGAAAACATACAAGAGGTAGAAAGTCTGGACAGGGCCATAAGTACCTTGTTTTAAGTCTTCTCATTAGCATTACCTCAGAAAGAATGTGCTAGATTCTGCAAGAATTCAAAATATTTGCTTGCTGGAAGCTGGAATAATATGGTTAAATTTCCCATTTTTTTCTTATTAGCATGTAGGAGTATCTACGTCTACCTCCCCCTAATTATGGACGCTGTGGTGCATGCCTAGAACTCTCCTTCAGGACGAAAGCACCCATCCGCCAGATGCTGACAGGATCACTAGCTAACAGATCACAGCTGAATACCCCTTCCTGATGATGGCTGTTGGCTGAAGAAACAGCCAACGTCAACCAACCCCATGGGGCA
>NW_011888854.1:4223989-4236456 GCF_000151845.1 Pteropus vampyrus
CAACACTGAGAAGAGGCTCTTATATCTCCCTCCAGGTGGATGTTGATCCTGATAGCCTAGTGTGGAAATAACTATGAGCAGAGGTGCTGTTCTGAGCTATACTAGCCTCACGAACAAGGGGCTGGGGAGGGCAGGCATGGACTCTCTCTCTCTCTAAGTGCGGTACACCTTGGGGACAATGTTGTATCTCTCTTTGGGGTCAGGGACATATGGGTGAGCCCAATTTCTTACCTGAAGGAGCTACAGAAGAAACCTAGGCTATGAATCCCTCCAGCTTACCCGGGCACTTTCGCATTCTAATGTTGCTGACACTGGACATCAAGTGTTATTTATTCTTTAAGTTCCAAGAAAAGCCTCATAGCCTTCGCAGGCACCGAAGAGCTCCCATGGGGTGCAGAAGGTGCCCCAGAGGGAGGGCAAGGGACTTACTCAGTATTTAAATAAGCAAAGCGAGCTCAGTAAGGAGGCCTCCAATGGGGTCGCTCGCTGATGACTTATGCCCCAATTTGTAAAATAAGGAGCAAAAGAAAACATACAAGAGGTAGAAAGTCTGGACAGGGCCATAAGTACCTTGTTTTAAGTCTTCTCATTAGCATTACCTCAGAGAATGTGCTAGATTCTGCAAGAATTCAAAATATTTGCTTGCTGGAAGCTGGAATAATATGGTTAAATTTCCCATTTTTTTCTTATTAGCATGTGGGAGTATCTACGTCTACCTCCCCCTAATTATGGACGCTGTGGTGCATGCCTAGAACTCTCCTTCACGACGAAAGCACCCATCCGCCAGATGCTGACAGGATCACTAGCTAACAGATCACAGCTGAATACCCCTTCCTGATGATGGCTGTTGGCTGAAGAAACAGCCAACGTCAACCAACCCCATGGGGCAACCGCACCCATGACTGGTCTGAGCGAGGCACAGAGGCTCAGTTCCTTTCCAACAACCCAGGAAGGACTGTGCTCCTTTCGAAACAGCCTGCAGCCTATGCGGTGACGGCGTCTCGGTCCACCTTCTACATCTCTCTGCTCCTGGTTCTTTCACTGCCCCACAGACGTTGATCTCAAAAATGTTCTGCAGTAAACTTCCTACACAAAAATCTACTTCTCGGAGTCTCCCTCCTGGGAGTCCTGAACCTCAAGATGTCGCTCTGAAAGAAGCTGGGCCTAAGGGCCTGTGTGTCTGCCGGTGAGTACACTTTAAAGACTTGAAGTGTAGGACCTACACACTCTGAAGAGACAGGAGAGGGATAACCAGGCTGGGTGGAGATTCTCTAAGAAGGCCATTATTTAAGAAGAAAGGCCCAAATGAAATGCCTAATTTAAATTTTGAAAGGGACCTCTCCTTAAACTCTCTTAGGTTATTTTCACTTAAAAACCCGATTGCTAATTCGATCCCTGTTGAGGAGATTCTATTTGGTAGAAATCTATAGATATGAGACCTGCTTCAAGGTGAGTACACAGCTGAAGAGAAGCTCTGTGTGGGAGCACCGCCGAATCCTGGTATCACAGAGAGAACTCTCCAGGCATGTGAGTGGTGCGCTCTGGCGCCATTCATACATGAAAGGAACATTTGCACGTGCTTCATTTAGCTGGAAATATGATTGATTTCTTCATTTGGATATGATGAAAATTAGCCCGATCCCCTTTTCTCATTCCTACATTGACCACTGAGCAAAATGATTAAAAAAAAAAAAGAAAAGAAAAAAGGAAAAAAAAAGAGAAAAAGTTGAAATGTCACAGAACAGAGAACACAGAGCACGCATTACTTCTGCAGAAATCAGAAGTACTTCTTTCCGACTACGTCACCCCTGTTTGCTGACTGTCAGCTCTGCAAGCAACCTTTATAATTTATTTTGTATGTCTTGAGCTGAAGTCTGCCAACTACATTTCCAGGACTCACCTGTCATCCTTTAAGTTTCCCCAATGGGCAACTGACTAAAGTTTAGAAGCATAGAAGGAAAAAGGATGCCAGTGATTTTCTTTTTGGCAATATCTTCCCTCATCAGTGGCCTTTCCAGCACCTTCTGATACCTTTATAATCAATACCCTGAGTTAAACCTTTCTCTTGCTTGAAAAATCTAGAGTGGTTTCTATATTTTTTTGAATATTAAATATTCAGAGATGGTGAAAGAGCAATTATTTATGAGGTTAACTCTGTCTTTCAAGAAGACATTTTGGTCTTAATGGACCTTAACTTTTTATGACGTTATTGAAGTTTTCAATTTACTAACCTCAAAGAAATCACTTAACTTTTTTGAGTTCTTGTTTTCTTTAGTTGGAAAATACAATGTTTGAACTTCATAAATGTTAAGGTGATTTTTAACTTTAAATTTAATGAATCCAAAGAAAGTAAAACTATTGAATTCTCACTAATCCTTAAACTGTTTTGTGTCTAAAGACCAACCTCAAGAAACAATGGTGGAAAGGTCAGATGGTAATGGACTTAGAGTGTAATTATTTGGGAGACACTTGATATTTTTAACACGTATGTCAGTAAACAATACAGCATACCATGAGCAGCAGAAAGTCTAGAAATGTACTGTATTTTAAAGATAACACAAACTACTTTACAAATTCAATCATAAGGGATTGCCACTTGTTTGTCAGGCAAAATAAAGTGTATTCCGTGTACTTTTCCCTGAAAGTCTAAAGCTAACAAAGTATAGTATTGACACTATATTCTAAGACATTTGAAGAGGCAGCTAATCTTATAATAAATAAAAAAGGAATTATGTGCCATAGTCAGTAACTGATATAACTGATAATCAAGACATGCATATATGTCTTTTCATAGAAAATACCCTGCTATGTAAATGTTAAGAACTTGAATATTAATATCTCAAAAAATTACTATTGCTGTCATTTAGAGACAAGGAAATGGGGCTTAAATCTGCAATTTGTTTGGCATAGGTGTGTTTTAGACCCACAGAAGCTGCTGGGATCATGATCAAATCATACATCCAGTGAAAAATATTTCTTAGCTTCGTAAATACAAGGTTTCACCCTCATCAGCTACCTTTTGTCCAAACTGTAATCATGCAAAATTACTGGTAGTGAGAGCTTTTGTCACTGGCATGCATGGAGTAATTTATAATGTCGAAAAGGCCTTTGCCATTTTCCTAATTGACACTCCAAGTCAGAATTGCATTGGGATCTATCTCTGTCGCTTGGTTGTCACACACGGTCCAATGTAAGCTGTGCATTTTAAATACCGTTGCTCTATCTGCTGCTCTGTTTCAGCAAAGCGGCGAGCACATGTTGGATGTGTCACATGTCATGACAATCGTTCCAAACTTTCAAATTTGTGTTCGGAATATGAGTGAATTATCTCGGAGCTACCAAAACATTCTTACATTGAAAAAATGATGTCACTTTGAAATAAACTGATCTTAGATTTATTTTGGAAGTTAACCATTAATCCTTGCTAATTCTTTTTTAAACCATATACTGTGATTTTTGAAATTAAGATTGTTTATAAAATATGAGATTTATAATAGCTGTTTCCTGAAATAGTAGGCACTATTGAACGACCTCTATTAGTACAGATAAAATGAGATTATTCTAAAATAATATGCACAGTTCAATTGTCAGTTCTAAAATCATGCGAATTACTTTAGAATATAAGCACATGCATGAAACATGCTAAGCATGGAATTGTGGTATTTAAGCATCATAAACGTCCATGTTTATCTTCCCATTCATTATAGATTCTGAAAACTGATTTTATATAAACTATAATGAGGTACTCTATTATCTCATATACTTTGCAGCTAAAATAAAGAAACATTTATGTTTCAATGTATTGATGATCTATTATTACCTAACTAGTTACCCCAAAAGTTTAGAGTAAAACGTGGTTTTTGCAGATCAAGAATCCGGGCACATCTCACTCGGATCCTCTACTCCAGCGCATTTCACGGGGTACAATCAAAAGTGTTTCTGGGCTATAGTCATCTTAAGTTTTAAGTGGAGAAGTCTACATTCACAAAGAGTCGGCAGGATGCACTTCCTATGGGCTACTGGACTGAGAGCCTCAGTTCCCTGAAATCTCTTGAACAGAGGCCACTTTCTGTTCCTCGCCATATGAGGTTTTACCGAACGGCAGTTACTACACCAAAGCATTCTAGCCAAGAAGACAACAGAGAGACTTAGCTAGCAAGGGAGAAGCCACAATCATCTGCAATCTAGTTATGAAAATAATTCGATATCGCTGTGTTCCATTGGTTAGAAGCAATTCCTCAAAGGCAGGAAATGCCACAGGCCATGAATACCAAAAGGCAGAGATCAGCAGGGGGCATCTTAGAGGTTGCCTACCACACTCATATAAGAAGCAGTATCAGTATAACCATATAAAATATATATAATTTTTAACAATATCCTCTTTTCTCTTTTGAAAATAAATCTTAAAAATACGATTTCCAAATACTGAGCTTCCCAAGGTAACATATTTCTACCTACTCATATCAGAACCTACGCCGAAAGAGCAGTGAAAAATTGATTCCGCCTCTATCAGAAATAAAAGCACATTTAAAGGAAAACAATTTTATCACATTTAAAATAAAATAAGCCCCAGAAGTAACCAAACATATATCAGTAATAAATAACATACATTTTCGCTGCACATATTTTGAATTTGTTTTCTCGTTCAATATAGTGGATAGAAGATAAATGAACCCTAATCCCCAATATCCACGATTCAATTTCTGATTATAAAATTATGTATTTAAAGAGGGATTTATATTTTTGAGTCACTAGAACATCAATGACTATACTTCACTGAGAAACAGATTATATGTTTCAATCTCTGTTTTAGTTTTATACAAACGATTGATCAGAAAATGGATCCACTATAACGAGTCATCGACAAGGAATAAAACATTGAAGATGATGTGCATGAAACATATTTAGACAATATCCATTGGAATAGTAAGCTTCCCGATGTGCAAAATAACTGATTAAACCTGATCGATGTTAAGAAAAGAAACAAGGTCGAACAATCTTTGGTAATATGGAATGAATCACTTGTTGTTAATTTTTCTTAGCACGTGTGGGTTAAAGCCACACTTACTTGGAGAGATTTCATAACACGTTGTCTGTGTGTTTCCTCTAGGGCCACAATCTCCCTTCAGATCTTGCCCTCCCAAGGACAAGAAGAGCCTATGCAGAAAGGCGAAGCATAGGAGCTGGAGAGGGGGCCTCGGCCGTCGCCCCCTCTGCATCTGCACAGCCCTGGCTTTGCTCTGCTCTCAGCCAGACGCGCTCCGGAGGCTCACAGATCAGCAGGCTCGTTTGTAAAGTAATTGTTTTCTTCAACACAAGCTAAAACATACTCTGCTAACAAGTAAAGATATGCGGTTTCTTACTATAAAATTTATTTCCGTAACATGAGAACGATAAAGAATATCTTTGTGTTTATTTACAACATAAACGGAGTTGCTTTTGCCTAAAATCTAAACAAAGGATTTTGCTGTCTGACGTTGTCTCAATGGATTCCCCCTGAGGCTTTCCCCTTATAAGATTTAACATTCACTTTTCTCCCTGTATTTTATCTTATAACTTGGAATTTTATTAGATATTCATATACTTTTTCGATTTTAAGTGTCACCGTCAGGCTCCGGTGAAATGGGGCTTCTTTGCCTTGCTGCTTCTTATCTGTGAGGTTCGAGGACACAGCTTAGGGTTCAGAACCCATAGGATGATGGTGGATGTGTGACCTTCCTATTTCTCAGGGTCTGGAGACATAGAGAAGGCTGGGGACAACCGCTATTTCATGAACATACAACTCTCTCCCTGTGTATGTGTTCTTCTCTGCCAGCCTGGCCCCCGGTTCTCCACAGGAACAGCCCTCTGCCCCCCAGAAACGGTGCTTTTTGAAAAGCTACTGATGTCTCTCTCTTTCCCACTCTGTCCCACCTCCTCTGTCTATTTTATAAATACACATGACACATTTATGTAAAAATATGATATATTTTATAAACATATTTTCATAAATTATACATTTAAATGTACCTATCGTATACATGTATATATAATGTACATATATTGTACATAAATATATAATACGCATATAAAATATAGTAGATATAGATATAAATTACATATAGATAGTGCCCTTTTAAATAAACTTTGCAAAAATGCTCAAGAGATCTAAGAGTCTAAATAACGGGAAACAGGGAAGATTCATATTAGTAGCCATTAAAGATCCAGAGACAACCTACAGTGAAAATGTCACGTCTACTTTAGTAGGTGAAAAAGTGAACAACAACAACAACAAGAAAAAGATTTTGGAGTCACAATGGCTGCTGTGCTCCGGCCATACAGAGCAGACCGAGATCAGGACCCTCAGGCTGAGGACCCAGGAATCTGAGGGTTACTAAACCTCCTACCGAACATGGTGGGGACAGAGCCCTACTGAAAACGTGTCACACACTGCCTCTCCTTCAGGGCTGCATGTGGGTGCCACCATAAAACTTTTCTTGACGCTCCTGTCAGAAGAAATTAGAAACTCTCTTGACTTTGGAGCTTTCTTTTGAAACCATATTATAATTTTTAATTTTTTTCCCATTTGCTAGTAATCTTAGTCAACTCTTCTAGAGTAGGGATATCCAGGAACTGTCATTTCTTCCTCGTAAATAATGTACAGACATCCACACACTTGCTGCTTAACAAATGATTTTCTTTAGAAGAATACCATCATGATTCACACTTGTATGAATGAATGGATTTATTTGTTCAACTTATCAAGTGCCTTCTCTGTGCCAACACTGTTCTAGATATGTGGGATATAGAGCTTAGATTTCGGTGGGAAAGATGATGATAAATAATAATCACAAAGACCTGGTAAAATTAGGTTAAAATGTGGTGAGTGTAATGGAAGAAAAGACAAACCAGGGAGACTTAAAGGGTACTGGGGGGCAGAGACTTCTCACGTAATCTCAGTCAAGGTGATGATAACCAACAAAAAGCAATACAAAGTTTTGCCATGTATTATTAAGCTATCTAAATTTGGCATATATAAAAATTCACAGATTTTGGTTAACTTAGAATCCATGGAAATCATAGCTAAAACAATAGCTTCCAAGTATTTAATGTGAATAATTTTAAATTAGAAAACTGAAGCAGACTTCCAGAATATATAAAGGTTTTTCTTTTTTCTGTAAGAAAATTGTAGCAAGCGACTATTCTAAACTGTCCCCAAAATAGGAACCCAAGAACAGACTGCTGTGCTATTTCTCTAAGAAAGCTGACTACTATTATATCCACAAAACTCACAAGCCAGCTGAGAAAATTTATGTTAGTAGAAAAAAAAAAAATGTTGCATAGTGAAATTAATGCTTACCAAGCACCCATGGCAAAACCTTTTTTTGTTTTCTTTAAAAATGCCTTAACTAAATGAGAAGTAATGCAGAGGAAACCTGAGAATTAAATTTAAGGTTATTACTCAGGACATCTTTTGAAGATGTTGTTTTTAGCACAGGCTTAACCAATTGCTTTTTTACTAAAAGCCCTTTGAATGACTGTCCCTCTCCAGTGCAACCATCAACTGCCTAAATCAATACTGACGAATCCATTCTCTGCAATGCCACCTGGGTTACAGAGGATCATTTTCCAGTTGCAGCACCCTACATATTAGACACCACACAGAAAATACACACCAAGTGCCAAACGTATGTCAAGAAAATCTGTCACTGATGGGAGGATGGAACAGAGCAGAGAAATAAACCTCAATCCCACATTACATTCTGACAGGGCTCATAAGAGCAGAGCGAATGGCAAAACATTAAAAAGAACTTGAAGGTAAAAAAAATCTTTGTATCTCTGCTAAGCAATAGAAAACCAATAAACTTTGAGCTATGGACGAGGATGAGATTGTTGCATGATGTGATTTCGTTGCATGTAAATATGCCAGAAGATAACTCAGTTCCCTGAAAGCCACAAGTGCCAGGATGATGAAGTATGATGAGGTGGCTCATCATCTTGAAAATGCAAATCCTTAGTCAGAAGAGAGTTCTAGACAGAAGCCAAAATATTTGGGATGACTCTATCAACAAACTGCCATCAACAAACAGTATAGTCTTGCACCGTACCTACCTTTTATACGGAGATTCTTAATTCTTATTAGATGACCTCTAGAATCTCTCTGTCTTATAAAACTAGGACTGTATCATATAACTTGTATTTATACATCTACAGAACAAAATACATATGCCAGTCTCTCTTCTAGGTGATAAGCATAAAACATTTAATTGAGACAGACTTGATTTTTCAACGAGCTCACAGTCAAGTAGAGAAAATTCACATCTAGCTTCTATTGTCTTATTGGAAGGCATTGTAAACATTGACTGTAAGTTAAAATCTGGATGGTATTACCTCTGCCTGAAGTGCCCTCTGAGGAACTTTGAATAACCAGGGGATCAGAAAGAAGGAAAAAGGCATTCTCGTGTTCTAGAATTTTATATTTTAGATTTGCTGATGAGTAAATACCAATTAAATAGGCCAGTTCTATTTTTTAAACTTGGCCTTGTTAATTTTATAACTTAATAGATAACACACTATTCTTTGCCAGTATAAGAATTGTCCAAGCATTTGGAAGCTTGATAATAGTTATTTATGCCTTTCTGATCATAACACTTACTGCAATATATAATGTTGATTTTTAAAAAGTGGGGAAAATTGATAATTACATTAGCGGTGAGTAAAAGAACATAATTATGTGACAAAATAAGATCTTTTTTTATTTTTTAATTTGCTATAAATAGGTTAAAAAAAATACAACACATACAAAAATCTGCATTTAGTTCATCCCATAGAAACATTAAGTAAGTCTCTTGGGACCAAGAGGAATAGAAAATTCGGGTGTTATACTAATTCTTCATAACTTTCCATGTTCATGTGTGTAAGGTTAGGTAGGGAAGAGTGATTTTACATGTGGCTATAATAACACCTCAAGAAAGAATAAATAAGAATAAATATGAGAGAGCATAGCATTTTATGGATTTTCACTGAAATCGATTTAAGCCAAATTATTTTTGGAAAGTTACAACATGAGATCCCTAAAGCCATTCATTAGAAACTGAGTTGGGAGTACATTTCACTTACCTATTATTTTCTTTATTACTCGACTTTCTCCATATTTATATTATACTTAAAATATCTTTATTAATATTTACTTTTAACGTAAGTAATGTAAGAATTCCAAATATGTTGATGTTGATGCAAAACATTCAAAAGAATTATATATAGCTATGTATATGGGGATTCTCAAAATCTTAAGGCCAACCTAAACTATGATACCATATATATATATATATATATATGGTATCATAATGTAATGTAATGTAATGTAAGTTCTCTTTTTTAATAATAGGGAAAAAAAAGATTAAAACAAAATTATCTCATTGCTGCAATCGCTGATGTTCGCGGACCTAAGAACGAGATCATCTCTGAACTTTTCAGAGCCATTATGAGGATTTAATTTATATTCTGCAAAATGCTGCCATTCTGGAAGTTCAGTCCACGTGTTATTTACCGTGTTGGAGTGTTCAAAATCAACTGAATACTGAAATTTCATAATAACTGACTGACATTTCATTTAACCTTTTCAGTTAAAATCGCGTATGTAGTTTATGTCCTTGAATCGCTCATGCCAGGTGAGGCTAATCTTTACTTGATTCCACAACCCAGAGATAATAATGTGATATATCAGATATTTTATTCATTAAAAAAAAAAATATTGGTGTATTCTTAGGGGAATATGAGGCCATGGCACTCTTTCAGAGTGTTCACCATTGGGTTAGCCATTACTGAAAATATAGAACATGTTAAATTTCTTAGTAGAAATAAAGGAGTTCTTGTAAACGATTCTTAGTTCTTAGCAAAAAAAGTTTTAAAAAAATATTCAGTTCAATCATTAGGATCTCTTTGTGATGATCTATAAAAGAAAGAATTCAATTACTAAGACTGTAGTCATAATCTATGGCTAAAATTAATCGTGAGGTTTGAGATTAAATATTTTTCCTTTCAGGTGATTTTTACTTTGTCAAAGGAATAAAGAGTTCAAGATTCCAGGTTCAGGTTTTTAAAAAGCTACCAAGTGAATGGATTCCTCAGTTTCCCAAGATCAAGTATCATATCATTATCAAGAAAAGATTCTCAAACTGCAGTTTGCTCCTCTAGCTGCCACAAGTGAAGGGAGCTTAGGGACCCCTCCTATGCTGAAACTTCTGCTCCCCGCATTCCAGCCCCTGCTTTTGCGTTCCATCAGGCAAGGAAGGGCCTGTGGCTCCGGATCTTTAACCTTGCCCCAGCACAGAAACTCGCTTGGCCCGAAAGGGGACACGTTAACTGAGAAGATGTGGACGGTGCCAGTTATGCTGCTGGTTTGGGGAAAAGCATCACTCTGGGTTTCGGCAGCAGCAGCAGCAGCAGCCAACACGGTCAGGCCATAACCCCAGGTATGGAAGACGGCCCGATGACTCCAAGTGACAGTGAGGAGCCCCGTGAATCCACTGACTGTACAGCTTTGGTGCCCACAAGTACAAAGCGCACAGACATTCATGGAGAGGGTCCTCCAACTTCAGAAAGCACAGTCCATGCCCAAGAAGAAAGCCGAAGCCCCACGACCTCGAATGTAGCCATTCGTCACTCCATGAGAGACACACGAAAAACAGTTGAGAAAGATGGCTTGGCGACAGGCACCCTGGTCGGAGTCACAGTTGGGATCTTACTAGCCATTGGATTTGTTGGTGGGATCATCGCTGTGGTTGTGTGAAAACGTCAGGAAGGTACTCGCCATAAAGAGCCAAAAAATTGTGTCCTTCTGCCAACGTGTCTTATAAAGTGAGTTTCTGATGGCCCCGCCCCCGAGCACGGGGGAAAAGCTGACCCATGGAAGTGCTTGCCCACTCCACTCAAAATCCATGGTGAACCCCCCCACATGTCAAAAGTAAGGGAAGGAAAGATAATTCATAAGACTTGCTCCTCTAATCATTCGTCCTATGAAATTTTTTTTTTAAATACAAATTTTGCAAACGATGATTTCAAAGACAAAATGCATAGAAAATGGAGCAAAACTACGTACACCGATTTGTAACTAAGATCGATAATGCAGTTCCATCGATGTTAGAAACTGTACTCACGTTTTTGTTCAGACCATTCTCTGTTATTGTTAAAATGCAAAGGAATCTGAAAATATTTATGCCAATGAAGTCCTGGTGCTATGTCAGCAAATGGCTTAAGCATTTTGCAATTTCTGGTCAGCTGAAATGTACACATTCCAGTCTACTTTTAAAGCTCGACTTGGTGAGAATAACCAAGTAAGAAATCTAAACGTGGGTAATATGTAATGAGCAACTGCCTCCCGCCGCCAGATAAATAACTTCCAGGACTTTTAATTTAGATCACAAGCAGGAAGTCCATACTTTGGAGAAGCCATTGTATTTATCACCAGGTGGCCACCGGGTAGCCCAGAGACTTGCTTTACTGTCTTTGTCAGAGATGACTTGATGACCCAAAGGTTTGCTCCTACTTGCTTTCTCCACATTCTTCAGATGACAAGGAGCCAGTGCGAAGGGGACAGCCGTCTCTTGCTTCCACGGCATAACTCCTTTAGATTGGCCATTTGGTTCTGGAACATGGAGATCTCAGCCCTGATGATGGCTAAGGAGGCTGCTGGAAGCCCAGTGGTGCCAGAGGTTCACGTGTTCCAGAAACCAAGACCCGCCCCCTGCGTGTGCCTCCAGCATGGGAAAGAGAAACCGCCAGCTTCTAACACTGACTTTCTGCCTCAGAAGAAAAGTGTGGGAAGCAACAATAATCTTAAAAATATTAATTTTTAAAAAAGCTGAATTTCCCAATAGAAGACATTCTCCATCTTCATGATAGACCACATATTTCTGTGAGGCTGTAATTGAAAAGATCCCAGTAAAGGAGCCTAAGCTGCAATTCTGCATTAGCGTCATCCAAGTCAGTGTTTTTTTTTTCTCCGAGGTGAAGTGAATGCTTTTCCCTAAACAGTTTTTATACTGAGCGGATGCTCTGTTGTGACTGTGACTGTGACTGTGGAGTTCTGACAGCCTCTAAACTTGTACGAGTTCATAAAACGGGAAAAAGGAAACTATCAGTCGGAAAGCACAGCCCGTTCCTCACAGCTTTTGCGGTAACCGTGGGTGTCATCTAACAGCGTGACCGTCTGTGCCCAAGTCCAGCTGGCCCACCTGCCCAGGTTCCGCGTTTGGACATCGGCTGATGCAGAGAAGAGAGATTCGAAGAGCTCGTGAGCTAATTATCTTCCCGTTGCATCACTCAGGTTCCTGAGCAGTAGCTGGGAATAATGTCCATGTCATCTTTCCTATCTTTTCTTCTTTTCTCTCATTGCGAGAAAGCAACTGCCCACCCCAAGGCGTACGTTGGACCCACTGTCTGCTGGGACAGGACGGTGGGTTTCTTAGTCACATCTGTGTTGATGC
>NW_011888854.1:4237550-4240370 GCF_000151845.1 Pteropus vampyrus
GGGGGCATCTCGGGGGACACAGGAGCTCACGGAAAGAGTGCCCGGGGGCCAAATCTGGAATAATCTGGGCAAGAAAAAATAATAGTAAAATAAATGTTTCAATTAATAAATAAATAAGGGAATAAACAAAATTCTTATGCAGAAGAATTCTAAATAATCTATGTAGATAGGTAACTTTGTCCCCAAAGAGGTAGAACCTCCAGCAATTGAGAGTGGGCTACACAAAGTGACTTCTTTGCGAAGAATACAGTACAGAAAGGAGGAAAATGTATAATTTTATTATTGTTATTTGTAATATTATTATTAATTATGTTAAAAATAATAAAAGCTAAATGTGCTGAAGTAATACCATGTAAATTATAAAAAAATAAGAGTCTTATATTGTCCACATTTTCAAGACTACAGGAACCCTCTTTCATCAAATAAAAGAACAATTAAAAATGATACAAAACCTACTCTTTCTTTTTGGTGTTCCTGTTCATCACGGGCTTTAGGATTTCGAATTCACATAAAAACAAACAACAAAAAGTGATAACACGCAAAGGTGACAGCAGTGCTGGCCCCAGCCTTCCTGTCGTACACTCCGGGACATTTGCTATCTTCTTGACGGCTGTCGTGGATATCGCCCCTTCGTACACTCCATGGCTTTGCTTTGTCTCACACAGAGACAACGTTTCTCTAGGCTGCATTTTTCTCTTCCTTTAAAGCCATGCTAAAGACGTAAACCACCCGGCAACGCGACCAGATGAGTCTTTCGGTTCTTCCGTTCTCCTGCCAATGTTGCATTAAATCTCACGTAGACGTTATCTATAACATTGCCGACTCCATATTTATATCGATAATATAAATCCTCCCCTACCTCCTGTCTTTCGAAAGCATAGAGACCCATTTGAGATGCAAAAATTTTCCACTGATTTAGATAACATTTCTTTGACCCAAAGAGAAGAAAAAAATAAATAAATAAACTGTGATTCTGCTTCTTTTTCCTTTATGTTGCCGGGGGGAAAAAAAAAAGGCAACAATGACTACAGTCAAAGAAGAAAGTTTGACATCTCTCACTGTGCACAGGTGCAAGAGCCCTGCTTCCTTCTAGAGCATTCTGCCCGATGAACTGGAATCCAGGAATTTAACATCCTCAATTAAAACAGGTGGTCTCATCCTTTTTGTATAAAAAGATCCAAAGTCTGTTTTCATGGGGCTTGAAAGATAACAGCATTAATCAAGAAAATAATAACCAACTTATATTGAAAATGGCTGTGCTTAAGGCAAGTACGCTTAAATTCTGTTCATTTGTAGCATCGGCGAAAGAACGACCCCTTAGGGTCTTACTTAGGTTTATGACTGAACATCGTTCAAGCAGTGAAACTAACTCCAAAAGAAGATGTGAGGCACATATCCTTAGTAAAATAAATGGAGAGATGACATCAAGTATAGCATTTTATTTTTCTCTCACATACTTAATTCCTATGTTTTTGGCCTCTTGCTAGACCCAGACATCATGACCCGCAGCAGTGTCTTGAGCAAAAACCGGAAGAACAGAGGTGAAAAGTGTCAGCAGGGTCAATGTGAGCACCTCCGGGCTGCAGCAGAAAGCCCGCTGCGTGCAGTCCTCAGGGACCTCGGCTTCCCGCTGAGGCCCATGCCAGCTTAGGACAGTTTGGCTGTGGCAGAGATGACAGAGGGCGCCGGGATCCGCAGACTGTTCTAGTTCTCCGCAGGGCCACAGCAACTAACATTGCCGAAAGGCCGGAGTAGAGAACAGGAGAAATGGCAACTGCCACAGGGTGACCAAGGACATGTCTGCGAGCAGGACGCCCAATTTTCTCAGAATTTAGAGAATGACTTGCAGGAATCTGAGGAGCGTAGAATTCCAATGTAGCAAATATGGGTGAATCAATGCAGATATTTCTGTTACTGAATCTGAACGTCAGTCTGATCATTTGCTAGTCTTATAATCTTGGAAATATTGCTTTCTGGAGTTCGGTTTACTCATCTCTATAATATTAATGATAATGACAGCTATCTGGAAGGATTGTCGAGGAGATTAAGTGAGTCTATCTCTATCTCTTTGTCCTTATAGCTAAAGCTAAAGCTATAGCTATCTCCTGGTACATCATAAACACTGTATAAATGTTAGTTGTTGCTGTTATTATTAATTATCTAATTTTACCCCCAGAATGCTGTGTCCTGAGGAGTACGAGTTTCATTATCAATAAAAACATTTTATATCATGGCAGGTTAAAACAACAGAAAGCGAACAAAAAAGTTGACAGGCTAGGAATTGCTGTTTGTATTTAAATTCCAAGAAAATAATAAAAATGGATATGCAAGTGCACTAACTGTCTGCTTATTTAAGATACGCTTTAAAGCTAGTTCAGGTAGGCAGGTTTTGGAATGTGATAAATGAATTAAACTGTGTCGGTTTCAAACTGTCACCGTTAGAATCTAATTCAAATTTAAACAGCAATTTAAACAGTATAAAAGATTGCCCTCATCGGTCCTCCATAATCTTAACCTTTGGAGCTTTCCACAGAATAGATGGTAAATTGAATTAATTATTAGCCTTTCACCTTGGGGACCTAGGTAGAATTCAGCAGCCCAGAAGACAGCTAATGAGATTGGTAGCTTCATTTCAGTCCCCAGTGTGCTCTGATCCTCGACACAATCTACCCGTCGTATTTTCCCACGGCTTCTTTTTAGTGAAAAACTTCTAAGAAGTCAGAGTTGGCTGACATTTAAAATCCTCTTTATGAAGTGGCATAATCGTGTATAGCAGTAAGGTCAGAACAATGTCATGCGTAGGAGATCATAGGGAAAAAA
>NW_011888854.1:4240420-4252841 GCF_000151845.1 Pteropus vampyrus
GAAAGAACGACCCCTTAGGGTCTTACTTAGGTTTATGACTGAACATCGTTCAAGCAGTGAAACTAACTCCAAAAGAAGATGTGAGGCACATATCCTTAGTAAAATAAATGGAGAGATGACATCAAGTATAGCATTTTATTTTTCTCTCACATACTTAATTCCTATGTTTTTGGCCTCTTGCTAGACCCAGACATCATGACCCGCAGCAGTGTCTTGAGCAAAAACCGGAAGAACAGAGGTGAAAAGTGTCAGCAGGGTCAATGTGAGCACCTCCGGGCTGCAGCAGAAAGCCCGCTGCGTGCAGTCCTCAGGGACCTCGGCTTCCCGCTGAGGCCCATGCCAGCTTAGGACAGTTTGGCTGTGGCAGAGATGACAGAGGGCGCCGGGATCCGCAGACTGTTCTAGTTCTCCGCAGGGCCACAGCAACTAACATTGCCGAAAGGCCGGAGTAGAGAACAGGAGAAATGGCAACTGCCACAGGGTGACCAAGGACATGTCTGCGAGCAGGACGCCCAATTTTCTCAGAATTTAGAGAATGACTTGCAGGAATCTGAGGAGCGTAGAATTCCAATGTAGCAAATATGGGTGAATCAATGCAGATATTTCTGTTACTGAATCTGAACGTCAGTCTGATCATTTGCTAGTCTTATAATCTTGGAAATATTGCTTTCTGGAGTTCGGTTTACTCATCTCTATAATATTAATGATAATGACAGCTATCTGGAAGGATTGTCGAGGAGATTAAGTGAGTCTATCTCTATCTCTTTGTCCTTATAGCTAAAGCTAAAGCTATAGCTATCTCCTGGTACATCATAAACACTGTATAAATGTTAGTTGTTGCTGTTATTATTAATTATCTAATTTTACCCCCAGAATGCTGTGTCCTGAGGAGTACGAGTTTCATTATCAATAAAAACATTTTATATCATGGCAGGTTAAAACAACAGAAAGCGAACAAAAAAGTTGACAGGCTAGGAATTGCTGTTTGTATTTAAATTCCAAGAAAATAATAAAAATGGATATGCAAGTGCACTAACTGTCTGCTTATTTAAGATACGCTTTAAAGCTAGTTCAGGTAGGCAGGTTTTGGAATGTGATAAATGAATTAAACTGTGTCGGTTTCAAACTGTCACCGTTAGAATCTAATTCAAATTTAAACAGCAATTTAAACAGTATAAAAGATTGCCCTCATCGGTCCTCCATAATCTTAACCTTTGGAGCTTTCCACAGAATAGATGGTAAATTGAATTAATTATTAGCCTTTCACCTTGGGGACCTAGGTAGAATTCAGCAGCCCAGAAGACAGCTAATGAGATTGGTAGCTTCATTTCAGTCCCCAGTGTGCTCTGATCCTCGACACAATCTACCCGTCGTATTTTCCCACGGCTTCTTTTTAGTGAAAAACTTCTAAGAAGTCAGAGTTGGCTGACATTTAAAATCCTCTTTATGAAGTGGCATAATCGTGTATAGCAGTAAGGTCAGAACAATGTCATGCGTAGGAGATCATAGGGAAAAAAGGGAAGAAATCAAAAGTAGTGTCCAACAGTAGGATTGATTCTAATTGCTTCCCACAATTCTGGAGTACGTTTCTTTTTCTAACACTTCCCATCAGGGTAAGCATCCCATTACACACATTCACTCTTTCATTTATTCATCTGTTCAGTAAGGATTTATGAATGAGAACCATATGCAATATGTACGTGTGGGTCTTGGGTATCTGTCATCATAGAACTTAGTGCCTGGTGAACATAAAAACAAGTTAATAGGCAATTTAACTAGCGTGCGATCCGAGATGTTAATGTATGGAGGAGTTGCATGATCTGGACTGAGAAGAGTCACAAAGGGTGTTGGAGGAAATAACGTCTAAGCTGAGCCTTGAGGAATGAGCAGGTGTTAATTAGTGTGGGAAAGGGTACAAGGGGCTGGGTGGTGCATCTCGGGAAGGAAGAGCGGGATGCACGCCGTCCTAGGACGTTAGGTGCTTCAGTGGGAGGAGCTGCAGGCGGAGTGAGTCGGGGAGGTGTTAGGAGAAGGCAGTGCAGAGAAAAGCAGACTCGGTGCATTGCGAGGCGGTTGAAGAAATAACGGATTGTTTCCTGAGGGCGCCGGCAACATAGAAAGTCTTTTCTACGAGAGAATAAGTACATCAGAGTTGCATTTTAGATCACGCTGGCTGCATTTGTAAAGAAGGCATTAGTGCTGACCCAGACAGACATAGGCCTGGCATAACTGTAAGGTGATTCTTGCAGAAATCAAGCATGGATCATGGCAAACTCAATAAGGGCAATAACAGAAAAGGGAAATAAATAAAAATGAAAAGCATTGAAAATATTATATATATATATTTATGTATTATACATATATAAATATAATATATATTAATATATATGATAAATTATATATAATAAAATATATATATTCATAAGTAAACAGTACTGATAAATAGATGAGCAAGTTGTGGGAATCAAATTAATGGTCCAGCTTTCTTGTCTGATTCAATAAGTTGGGATTGTCTTTGGTGTTGAAAAAGATAAAATCCAAGCTATATATGCCTAGCACACTGTTGGAAGCTAATTCTCGATGGGGCTCTCACATTTCTGCATGTCTTCTATTCAGACTACTCTTGCATGGATGTTGACATAGAAGAAACTCAGAACACATAGTGACTGTCATCTGGGCAGAGTGCAGCTTTCTTAATAAAGACACTCTTCCTCCAGGGCAAAGGCTGGGCAAGTTTGCTAGAAGCCACATTTAAAAGATCAGGGCTTTCTTAGCTTAGGGTTTCTCAGCTACGACACACCTCGCTGTGTACACAGCATCCAGTGGGCTCTCCTCAGCATTGTCTCACGGGATTTGCCAGGCAAAAGGAACGGATGTCAACGTGCAGTTCCTGCTTTCTACTGTGCGGTGAATAAAACTGTCCTTTGCCTCTGACCCAGTTGGTCTCTTGTCTTCTGCTGACCTCCATGAAACTGCATTAGACTTCCTTGTTATCATGTAAGTAAATCTCACAATTTCACGATTCTTGAACATCGCTCCCTTCTACAACCTCTTCATTATCTTTCATTAACTGCAAAACTATCTAAGTTCGTAATTTTGGACTTTTTGTAGGGATATTATTATGTTGAGGGTAGAAACTGAAGTTGGGATATGTTGTGGTAAAGGAGCTTAAAATTTTTTTCAAAGTTTGATATCTCTATAAATACCTAAGTCCTATGTTTTTGTATCTCTATTGTGTTTATGTATCCAATTTTTAATAGGTCAGTAACTATATATTATATTTGTATCCAAATAAGAAAACTCTAAAATTAGTTTTATCAGAGAGTCATTTTTCACAAATTGAATCTGATTTTTTTAAAAAAAATTCATATTTTAATGTTAAAGAATGAAAATTGGAAAATTTGTAAGAATTTTGTTGGTTCAATTAAAGTTTCCTTCAACTACTGCTGGACTGCAACCAACAATTTAACAAATAAAGATATTCTGACTCTTAAGTATTAAGGGTAATGGTAGCTGAAATCTAAAACATGCTGTCGACAAACTTTTTTAGTATATACCAGAAGCTAGAGACATGATAATGTATAAAGAATCATCCATGTTCTCAAAAAATAGATAATGTCAATAGAAAATTTTATACAGACATATTCTAAGTGGAATATTTTTCTTAAGTACATATGTGAAAATTGGACCCCATACTTTGCCATTTACTCTTTATTATTTAATTAAAACTATAGTGGTTAAATGTGGCTCCCTTGATTGTGGCAGCAATACACTAGCTTAGGAATAAGCTAAACAATCATGATGATTGTCTTGGGTAAATTGTTTATATAATGAGAGTAAACTTTAGTGGAAAAGGATTTTTGATTAACGTTGAAATAAAAGCCATTCTTTTTGTGCGTGGATTTTGAGATACTAACTGTGTGACCCTAGTTAGAGAAATTTGAGAAATTTAGACTTTCTAACGTCTCTTCTTCTACGCCCCCAACTTCTTGTTCTGAGTATGATTGTTCAAAAGAATAGTTTACTTGCAGATAAGAACATGCTAAAGGAGTTCATCACCACCAAACCAGTAATATAAGAAATGTTAAAGGAAGAATGAGAAGAAGAAGGAAGAATTGAGGAGGAGGAGGAGAAAAAGAAATTACAAAATATGAATAAAACAATGGCAATAACTATACCTATCGATAATTATTTTAAGTGTAAATGGATGAAATGCTCCAATCAAAAGACATAGGGTGGATGAATAGAGATGAAAACAAGACCCATACGTATGTTGCCTATGAGGGACCTACTTCAAGTTGAAAGACACAAAAAAATTGAAAATAAATGGGTGGAAAAATATACCTCATGCAAATGAAAATTAAAAAAAAAAAAGCTGGGGTAGCAATACTTATATCAGAGAAAGTAGACTTTGAAGCAAAGACTATACCAAGAGACAAAAACATTTCATTTACAATAGGCAAGATATGGAAGCAAGCTAAATGTCCACTGATAAATGATTGGATAAAGAAGATGTGTGCATATATACAATGGAATATTACTTGGCCATACAAAGAGAATGAAATCTTAACATTTGCAACAACTTGGATAGACCTAGAGGGTATCATGCTAAGTGAAATATGTCAGACAGAGAAAGACGGATGCCACATGATTTCATTTATATGTAGAATCTAAAAAACAAAATAAATGAACAATCAAAATAGAAACAAACTCATAGATACAGGGAACAAACTAATGGTTGCTAGATGGGAGGGGGTTAAGGGGCCGCGTGAAGGGATTAAGAAGTACAAATTAGTCACAGGGATGTAAAGTACAGTATAGGGAATATAGTCAATAATACTGTGATAGCTATGTACAGTGCCAGGTGGGTACTGAACTTATCAGGGGGAGCACTTCATAAATTACATAAATGTCTAACCATTATGTGGTATACATGAAACTAATATAATACTGAATGTCAACTGTGATTAAATTTTTTTTAATTAAAAAAGAATGGTTTACTTAGGCTCAATTAATTATAATTAATAACAACCCACCAAACATGCCTCTTGGTTCTTCCCTTTCTGCATTAATACCTTAACTCTTCAAAGATTTGCCATGAAAGAAGGCTGGTTCTCATCCATGTGTCTACTTACTTCCATTAAAGACTCAAAAGGATGAGGAGAGCTGAAAATATAGCACTACAGCCATCTATAAGGACCAGTAAAAGCCATGAAAATATAGCTCTACAGTAGGTCATCTATAAGGACCTTAAAACCTATACCTAGTTACTAAATTTTACAGCTGTTCTTCCAACATAAGGGCACGCTAAGCTCTGGGCATCTACCATAGTGCCAGGTTTATATAAAACCATACTTTAAGCATGTAGCATCTTCATAGAAAATAAATTTTCCTTGAAGATTTGGAAAACAAATGTGTTGCATTGTGACATTTCTAAAAGTGTTAAAGCAAAATCTACAATTTACTGGTCTTCCTTTGCCAGCCCATTCTCACGGTTTTGTATAGCAATAAATTTTGTATTAGACAATATGGTGGTATTTCAGATGTGAGCTTTCTCACATCTGAAATATCATGTCTTTGCCAAGAAAAAAATGTATGCTGATATTACGGGTCTTCAGAGAGGACTAGCACGAATCTGCCAGCAGGGCGAGTTGGAATTCAGCATTCCCTAATGAGTCCAAAACACCTGCACAACTATTAGTTTTCCTGAAAATTGGTTTGGCGCCTCATGAATTTTTTTTTTGATAACAGTACCTAATCAAACGTTTTGTGTTGTTTTGTCACATTCCTCTCTATGTACATCTTGCCTATTAATATAGTCTGGAAAAGTGCTTTGTGAATTTTGCTTGGGAATTACTGATGTCAGCCGACTTAGCCCATTGTGAGGATTTTTTTATTATTATTATTAAGTCGGATTCTGGACCTTATCTCTTATTTTTTGTCACTATAGCTTTTCATTCCAGAGTTCTGCATATGAACTCAAATTCTATGTGTATTTGTAGACTAACTCATTCCAGTTCAGCTTTCCAGAGCAAATCAAAAAAAGCAGGGATTTACTTCTACAGAATTATGATACCTTGAAAATGTCAGTGGTTATTAATCCAACAAACTTGGCATTAAATTCTGGTTCTTCCACTTATTAATGCATGTGACATCATCTAAGTATCATTTTCCTCCGCTTTTTAAACTGCCTATTCTCATTCAAAGGGTCATTCGGAACATTAAGAGAGGTACAGCAGGTTAAAAACCCTGAAGTATGCTTTTTTTTAATCTCAGAGAAGAGTGGGTTTAGTAAAACCCTTTATTAATATAATCTTGTTTTTAGAGCCTCACCATCTTTGTCATGACAGTTTGAAACAGTTTCCAACTTGTCCATGACCTTCTCAAAATATTGAACCCAGAAATGAAAAGTACATTTTCATTATTTTCTGTGATATTTATAAGTTATATCACACTTAAAGTCAATTAAAAGAAAAAAAATTATGAAGTGGATATTTTAATTTCCAAAGAAACCTTGATAACCGAAATAAGTAACTTAGCCTATAATAAAGCAACCTGTTAATACTATAAGATTTTAGCTTTCCTCGTTGTATTACCAGTAAGATTCTAATCGCAGTTATATAACTTTGGGTTTACGATATGTTTCGAGGAAGGCAAACTTGTTATTTAATAAATAGAAAGCTATCCTCCGAAGTCTGTAATGCAAGTTAGACATAGATTGTAGAAAAGAGAGGGGAGGCGACGCTGGAGGGGAGGAGCATCGCGAGTGAAGAATTTAACCCCGCCCATCACGTCAGAGCCAGCACAATAATAAGGAGAAATGGAAACGAACGGCCTTGCACGTCCCACAGTCCCCTGGAGGAGTCTCAACTCAACGCACGTTTGTTTGCACTGCAGGGCTTGAGGGAAATTTCTACACGGGACTCTTTAATGTTTGGGGGCATCCGTGACTTATAGGAAAGCGGATGCGTTTCATAATTCATGTAAAAAAATTTTTTTCAAGAGGAAATGTCTGAGTCAGTGGAAGGATTTTACTGGGTTAAAGGATATCGAGACATAAAAATAAAATGTGCAAAACACGGCGAATTAACTAGAAATGGGACCCAAGCATGTTTGGAAATGTCCGAATGACTAATGCAATAAGCATAATCACCTCTGAGGGAGAAGAGTTAAAGTTATGATGTCGTCGCTGGGTAAATTATTTAAAAAAACATAATGTGCATCATCTGTTTAGGGCTCCTTTAGGTAAGATGTAGCATTTATTTCAGTTTTAAAGCCAGACATGACCTTAAAGATGAAGGTCCCATGTTCTGAGGTCTGTACGTAAAAACTACTTCATTGAAACAGAACCGGTTTATCGAACGTTAAACTAATTCCCCGAATTTCCAGAATGATCTACACATGTGCCTAACCTCAAGCGTGAAACTGGAATCTTGGCACAAAAATGGAGGCATTAGCTAAGCAATTAACTTCTGTGTGGTTTTAGAGAGCACAAATGAGGGCATACTTCTGAAAACAGGCTGCCAGGCTCAGCGTACGATGGCTATTTTGGCATGAGCAGGCCCATTAACTGAATAATTAAAAGAGCACTTGGCCCTGATATCCTGAACGAATTCCAGCTTGGTTAATTATATGCACTTATTGCCATTTTAATCCTCCCTGCAATTTCAACTGGACTCAAAGTTTTCCTGAATCCTCTGTCTTAAAATAGCATTCTGCTGAACATAGGGTATTTTTCTTCTACTCCTGTTTGTGCCCAACGGTTTGGCATTATTCCCGTGAAGTTCAGTTTGTGGTTTGCAATGCAAACATAAACACGGAAGCGAATCTCAGGGAAAAAAAAAAATGGTGGCAAAGTGTGCAATTTCAATGAGTCCCGAGGGCTTCTGGGGAAATCAAAAATAATATTATTATATACAGTTGACAACACAGGTTTACTGTGGACATGGATAATCGCGTGAAGACTCGAAAATATCCTTGATGTCTATATCATTTAATCAATAAGTTGCTGGACAAAAAAAAAAGGATGGTAATGCAGAATTACTGTCACAGTCAATTTTATAGCATTTGATACTTTTCCCAATTGTTTTTCTTTACAGGTGGAAATTTTTGCACTCTACAATTTTACTCATTTCTCATAAAGTGAAATAGTAAAAACTCGGATGTGTCTGTAAAACTTTAAGTGAATGTATATTTCACAAGTAGCATTTCCACGTAGTAACCCTTTTTGCATTTTTTGTTTCTACAACTACTCACCTGCTAAAAAAATTAGCATTATTATTTTTTTAGGTCTCCTTCATAGAGTGATAACACAGAAACTACCTAAAATTCTACAGTGAACAGAGCTACAGTTGTTAAATTTATATTGTTACATTGTATAACCACATTCTACTTCTTCAATAACCACTCAATAGACAGCTTATTTTAAGTGAAGATCTATATTCAAGAATCACACAGATTTTATATTTTCCGAGCTTGATATTGAATCTCGAGCAACATTTAGGTAAAAATTCTATTTTTAGGAATATCGTTTAAGATATAGATATAGATATATAGCTATAGATATACACATACATATGTTAAGTGTATTTTAAATAATTAAATTTAATGCTTTTTTTGTATTTTATAAGATATCGTGCTAGAGTATGAAATAAAACATTAAACGTGCACAGATATCTTATTAAAATTTGATATAATAAAGTTAAGAGAGGTTTTAAAATAAATATATTGGCTCGAAATAATGATAATACATTTACAAATGAATTAAAATGTTCGGAATATTTATCACAATTTTTACCATATTGTATGAAAACTATACTCTATTTGAAGAGCACGTTTAAAATGATCTGTCAAAAGTAAGGCCAACTGAAATATACAAAATTCACTTGGGCACGTGGGGATGTGGAAAACCTCAAAGAACAGACACCCTTTGGTTCGCATGGAACTGCAGTTACCACCCGCGTACACAACCTTAAGAGTGCTCGCTCAGGATGCGTGCAAAAGGGGGTTGTGCATTTAATTACGGTGACTTGTTCTCCCAAGAACACATAAGAAGCCAATTACTCACACTTAATTTTCATCGCAAATATGAGCTTATGATTTCGGCAGATCCTAGAACATTTTGATGATCCTTGCCATTTGTCAGTGAGTACACGGTCGGTGAGACTGACGTGGGCATGCAGCCTGCTTCGTAGGTACTCGGAACATATTGGAGAACTGTGCACGGCTATTACTAAATAACATCAAAAACGCATTGCTAACCCAGGAATTAATATTACAGGGGATTCAAAGGGAAAATTTAAAATAGTCTCCTTTCAGGTCCTAGTCATTGCATGGCACTGTCTGAAAGATTCAAGGGGATAGAAATCTAAACGAAGAGTCTAATATTTTTTTTCTTAAAATGACCTTTGAATATGTATTAAGTTTAAACAAAATGCTCACATAGGATTCTTTGGCATTGCATTCTAGATAGGATGCTAAATTCTGTTTAAATATTCTTTGTATAATCATAGCCAATTTATTTAATGTTTTTTGAAATTATTAGCTTTTTCTTTCTATACTTCTTGAATGGCAACCAAACTAAAATTCAGCAATGAAATTCCTATATTAGCTTCATTTAAATACATATATTTTTACTTTTACATGTCAAAAATTTGAATATGTATAACAGTAAACTTAATTATTACAAATCACCCTGAACACATTATATCAAAATCACTAAGGCAATTTTTATTTTATGTAGCATAGATTCCTGAAACCATGACCTCATTTAAAAAAAAAAAAACAGCAACAACAAAACTTTAATTACAAGCATTATAAGCATAGATGTATTTGGGCATATTTAAGTTAAATTTTAAACTGCTCATTTGTATGTGTGTTTGTGTATTCTGTATTTTTTCTTTATTATATTTTTTAAAAATTATGATGGTGTTTTTATATATTTTTTTATTTTCTCTACTATAAAATTCCCTTTTTTTAATCTATGGCCAAATTTTCAAAAACAGGGAGAATTCCTGAGAATAAGTCTACAATGATAAAATACCAACAAATTGAAAATCAGGTGTAAGTTTATTATACTTGTTACATTTCCCTTTAAGTTGTTAGGCTAAATAGACAAAGTGATGAAATCAATGTTTATATAAATTATTTTTAAATACTTTAACAAATAGAGGAAAAAGTGCTAATTACTACTAGATAGAAGCTTAGCTATGTAAATAGAATTTACTATCAAGAAAACCATGGGAATAATTACGGTAACAATTCTTTTGTGCTATATTTTCTCTGTTCCTGAGTTTGGTCAATTTCTCACATCAAATCGGTGTGTTTCTGAATAATGCTTGTTTTGTGTTGTTTTAAGTAGTTCAGACCAAATTCTGAAACTGTTCAGTGCATGGTGCAGTCCTGCCTGAGGCATCTCACAGCTGAAATGGAAAACTCCAAGGCTGTCTACCAGAGGCCTAAGCGGCCAGGAAAAGCAACAGCTGGCACATCTACTTGGGGGTGAGGGTGAAAGCAAACTGGTTTTCATGAATCTCCCTTGCAAGTTAGTTTTAAAAAAAAAATGTCAACACAATCCCCTGTGCAGATGTCATCTTGTTTCTGCGTTCATTTTTTGTCCCGTGTTAACCCACTGAAGATGGCACGTAAGACTCTCTGTATGGCACACCCCTTCCATCATTTCCAAATCCTCGGTAAATTCTTGTCGAAGTTATAGTTTGGTCTCAGAGTGATTAGCGAAGGAGAGCTGTCCACACTAAGGATGGCAAAGGAAAGGTCAGACACTTCAGGGCCGGTCCCCTTAGAAGCAACAGCAAGTCCAGAGTCAGAAAAAAAGACCTGGGCAGAAATCAATACGCAGGAAAGACTTGAAACATGGAAATATCCCTCAAAGTTTCCAGAATTACCTTAATTTTTAATAAATTTTCATTCTTAAATTTCAAAACGGCTGGTTTATTTTACGGTCACTATCATACGATTACTTTGTTTTCCCCATAAGATGAAAAAAACAAAAACAAAAACAAAAAACGCTTGAATTCCCCATGAAGAATTCTATGATAGACATTTTTACTCTTATCAATAAATATAAAATACTTCTAGTCATTAAATACCGACCAGACCTTTTTAGACGTACTCGATATAATTAAAGAGAGAAACCTATTTCATACCAAAGATGTGGTGACCTTTTAAACCACCTTTTGCTGATTTCATTTTAAAAGAATTATGAGTACGTGGCCACAAAGGAATGCTTTATGTACAGAGAGCTTGTTTCTGGAGCTACCTGCGCACAAAAAGCTTAGAAAAAACACCTGTGAGAGGCAAGGCTCATTTGGTTCCTAATAAAAGTTACTCTCAGGAAGGTCATTCGGTCTACACGATCTTTCTCTGCCACTGCACACCGCAGAGCGAAGGCCACAGAAACATCAAAGTCTCGCTATTTTTATAAATAACTCTGTCAGGTACTAGTTTTTCAAAATGCACAGTCAGCAATATAGCTGTCAAAGGTAAAAGGAACTGGAAGTCGGCGCCCCCACTGCGCGTCCCGCCTCTGCGCTGACTGTGGGCTAAGAGGTGTTTGAAGAGTAACCTTGGAGCCCGGGAGCAGAGCAGGGGCCGAAAGGCGCGCGGCTCCTAGATGACTCTCATCCGCCATCCCGGTTGCAATCGCCAGAGCTGGCGGGAGGCGCGGCGCTGCCAGAATAGTTCAGTGTGTATTGGACACACATCGAGGAGAAACGTAAAGGGTGCAAACACCCCTAAACAGGACGCCTAAAGCGACCAGGTTCAGAAGTGATTCCAAGCTGGGCAAACAGTTAGTATTTCTTTTCTTTTCTTTTTGTTTGAATAAATGCATGTGTATTGGCATAGGGCCATCTCAACAAAGAGAACAAATTTCTACGATAGAAACAGTGTCATAAATATATCCCTCATCTGTAGGACAAAAATCTCTTTTTCTTGAAAACAACCCCTTTTAGGTAATACAGCTTCCAGCGAGACATGTATGCATTAGTGAGGAAGAAAATTAATAACTTTAACAGTCACTCAGATCGACTGATGCCACAGCTGGCAGTCTGTGTGTTGACAGATGTCACAGCTAGAACACACACTCAGAACCCACAAATGCTGGCTTATATTCGAAGGTGATTTCTCTAAACGCAGGGAATATTTTGTTAAATAATAAACTAATTCATTTGTGTTGTCCTATGTAGAAATCAATATGTTAAAAAAAAAACATAATAAGGCAACAATAATAAAGTTTGGGATAATAAATAATCTATTTAATCTTAATAGAAGAAAAATATCCCAATTAAGTTCTTGTGGCAAAGCATGAACTAACTATAGAATCTCCCATTGAGGAATTATATTAAACTAGCCAGAAATACTTAAGGCAGTTACACCACCTTTCATTTGGCTTTTCTGTCTA